>NW_009625012.1:0-8887 GCF_000690535.1 Cariama cristata | reverse complement strand
GGTTAAGGGGGGGGGGGGGGGGGGGGGGGGGAGCGGGGTGTGAAAGGGGATGCAGAGCACTGGATTGTTTTCAAGCTTTTGCAAATGCAGTGGCCTACCACAGTATTTCTCACTTTTGCAGTGATGTTTCCTGGAGTTTTCCTCCATTCTTCCATCACATCTGTACAAGTACATTCAGAGGTGAGAATTCAGAAAAAAATAAATATATGAGCACAGACCTTGCAGGAGGTGAGTTTGTCATTATTCTCTTTAATGGCATTGATTTCCTTTTCATTTTCACTGCTGAAGAGAAAGGAAGAACTGTAAATAAGAGAATAATGCTACTGTCACACTGACATACTGTAATGAACAGTACAATACGCCTTGAATGAAAAACACAGGAAAGCAGTTCTGCAAAACTACCATTTCTAGGGTCATAGGTGATGTATTTATGGAGTTTTATTTTTTCCTGGCTTATTGTCTAATGGAACCATTGAAATGCAGAACCAGAAGGTGCTCCGGCAGTCACATAGGACAGCCCTCAGTGAGACATTTAAGTTTCTCCTCCAAGGACAGGGGAGTTTGACATCCCGCTGCACTCCCCTGGTGCCTAGGGACCGAGGCTGCGGGTGCAGAAAGCCCAGTTTATCAACATGCGGGATGAGTTACACCTACCCAGCATGTTTTTTTGGCCCCTACCGCAGCCCTGGACCTGCGTGGAAAAGGTGAGCTGAGGAAGACTTTGACCCAGAGCAAACCACCCCTGCACCAGAATAAGTCACCCTAGCACCCTCATGAATGAGCTTTAGGTCAAGCCTGAGACAGAGACCAGGCCGAAAACTTCTCGTCTATCCTGTCCACAACACGGTCTCCTGTCTCCAGACCCCCACATATCCAATTTGCTTGCATGAACTTAACCCAAGACACTCTATAACTGTGCATGCTGCATTTACCCTAGAGAGAGACCTTTTTCTAATATCTCAACAAAATATTCTTTTGATGTAAATTAGACTAATTTATTCTGGTCTCTTAGCAGAAAGTAAACCACGGCATAAATTACTAGTTCCAAGAGATCCCGTTTTGTGCTGTTGTCATACTCCAAGATAAAGCCTGACCCTAAGCAGTTTGAGATTTATACTTTTCAAATAGGGCTGTCACAAACATAATCCAGCAAGAAGGCAAGGATAGAAAGCTTTCCTATTTATTAATGAGAAAGGTGCTTGGAAACACCTCTTTTTAGGATGATGCTGAGATACAAGTGAGTAACTGGTAGGAATCTTACATGGTAGGGTCAGAGACAAACTGAGAAGATGACTTGGAAAACTTCGTCTGGTGATGATCTGTGACAAGAGAAAGTAAGTCTGTTTTAATAGAAATATTTCCTGACATAACTATTTGGAGATATTTGAATTCATCTGTGAGTCAGACCCAAAAGGAATGAAGCTATTGGTACTTATTCAACAAAATCTCGTCAAAAACTACCTTTATGAAAAAAGCTTTAATGCTACTGGAGAAAGGGGGCTGGAGGAGGGGCAGTGGGGTAACGACCAGGCTAAGCTAATTAATAGGGTTTAAAAAAAAACCCAAACAAACAAACATAAAAGCATTTGTTTGGTCATTGCAACAGAAGCCCAGAGGATATCATGAATTCTTCTAGACTTTAGCAGAATAATAGTCATAGCTATTTTGCCCCTCTCCTATCCAGCAATCACATGTTCACATTTTACTTGATCCTGGTCACAGTTCTTTAATCCTTCTTATAGAGCAGACTTTACTGAAACAGATTATTGTACAGCAAGGTCTTTGCTATTTCCCTTGCTGTATTTATCTCTCCAGAGACTTGCGTAGGAAACCAATCAGAGCATCAGTTTCTTTCCGTCCGTGCAGAAACTTGAAAGGTTATGAGTTTCACTGCTCAAGATTGCCTTAGAGTCTAGTATTTTAAATTAGGCCATTTGAAAGAGAACTAAACCTCAGAAAATGCCATTAACTTCCTTGAAGAGTATGTATTCTTCTGCAAGTTAAACCTAGTTACAAGACTGAATTTACAGTTAACTTTAGTATGGACTTGTAACAGAGGGAAGGAGTAAATGCCATGATGTCATGCTGAGACAGACCTTTATGTGAAAGAAAAAAATACGCATGTGAAATTCTGAAGTACTTGGAAGCAGTGAATCTGAGCATTAGAGTCCAGAGAGGGAATTTATGTCATACATAGATTTAGCTGTCCTTATGGGGTCAAGTCTTTTATACTAGTGGCTTAACAGTAGGGTTTTCGTTTTCGTGCTCACGAGAGTTTTATGACGCTGGCTTCCTGAATATTTCTTTGCCTACCCAGCATTCACAGACAGAGCAGGAATAAAGATCAATGTATTTTTAACTTACTTACATGGTACATTTGTTACAGATTATGCAATTTTGAAAACAGACAACAAGCCTCAGAGCATGAAGTCTCTGTGATGCAGACCTTCAGCCAGAAGATGAGTTCTGCCTACAGGAAAAGATGCACAAGAAAGCATACTTAGATGAAGAAATGTTGTACATATGTATGTCAGACATTAAACAACAGACAGAAAGCAAGCCACAGGGAGAAAAAACAATGATTTAACTGTAAACCAAGAAATGCAAGCTGGGTCTACTCGAAGATCATCTAAGGAGAACCCGAACAGCTGATACCCAGGCGATCACTGACTCTTCAATATCAGTTCTTCTCAGCTTGTACACGCCAGTGCAACTGTAGGCTGTTGGCCATGTTTCTGTAGAATAAGCTCTACAAGTAGTTGGGGGGTTTTTATGCATGTGTATTAGTTATCAAAGAAAGAAAAGGGCAGAAAAGAGGAGAGCAGTAGGAAAGATGTTCAGGGTAGTTGGGCAAGCAGGAGCTTGTGCGAGCTGCAGGGGTAGGAGCCTGGCGCTCTGGCCATGCTGAGTGTGCAGAACATGAACAAGAAGAGCTTCGAAAGCCTGATCAGAAGTCCGAGGTGAAGCAGATGTTGTCTGAAGCCACAGCAGCTAACTGAGCAGTTGCGACAGACTAGCTGGGCCCGGAGAAGCAACCTGGTGAGGACCAAGGAGCTGTGAGATGGTCATGGAGAAAATGGGCTTTAACTCTTCCAGGGGTAAGTCTGCAATGGAGATGTGCTTGGACTATTGAAGGTGAGTGAAAGATCACGTTGGTCCTGATAACATCGACTTGAAATGTGTCTGTTTCACCAGGTGAAATGGGCTCCACAGAGCTTCCAGGTCCTGTGGGAATATGTCAGTGCAGGGAAGTACGAAGGAAATATCACCACCTTTCCCATGCAATGCAATTCAAACTGATGTACATCACTCTGAACCCCTCTCCCAAACCACTTGCGTTTACAAAATGAGCAACTTGCACTTGCAGTTTGTGTCTTCATTGCCTGATCTGAACATTGTTTGCTTAATCTCTAATGCTTTTCTTAGGGAGTTTCTAGGTGTCGACTGCCATCCTGCAGATGAGGAACCTGGTAGCTGGAAGGCTGTGTTTTAGAAGCAGAAGACAAACCAACGTCCATCTCTCCCTCCCAGCAGAGTCAATACAGCAGCACAAGGATGTAGCCAAATAGTGTTAGCTTGTGCACGCCTGCCAGAAATCAAAGACTGTCTCTGGCTCCAGTGTGCTCAGGGGCATCACGCAGCTCCTGAACAAGAGGAGTGCATCAGCACCACCTCCCGGCAGCTGCTGAACTCCAGAGACTTGTGAAACAAAGCACAGCGGGAGAGAGAAAAATCTGATCTCCGTGTGGGAAAAAACACAAAATCATGCTGTCCATGCACTAATGATAATAATTCCAATTCCTATAATAGTCTTTTGGTACCAGGATATGTCCGTGCTATTTGGGAATGGTGGTCTAAGCTGTAGTCAATGCCTTGAAGGAATGCAGGGCACCATGGTAGGGAGCAGGATGAGACATAAACAGACCAAGGCGCACATCCTTGACACATAAGGACTAGGGTGAAGTAAGCCCAAAAGCTCTCCCCGCATCACATGTTGTCATCTGGAAAAACAAAGCACTCAAACTTTAGTGCAATGGCCTGAGAGAGGTTTTGAAATGTGTATAAGCAGTCCTTGCGGTAAGAAAGTTTGAGTACATCCATGCTTTGCTTGCTTCTCACATTAGTGTAGCCAAGATTATGGTCTCCTTACAAAAGCCAGAAAAGCAACGTCAACATTTCTCTGGAGCAGAGAAAAAGCAATTCAAAGATAAGTGTTGGCAGTTTCCTTCAGAAGGTGTTGGATCCTGTACTTGAAGGTGACAGCCTTGCAAAAGGCAGCACGTTGATTATCAGCACTAGAAAAAGGACCAATGTAGCTTCCTAGCTCTTTCTTTGCATGCTTGACAGAGCAAAATGATGATGTAGGAGGGAAATTACTGAGCATAAAATGCTCCCTGACTCTCACAACTCACATGGAGAAAAAAGGAATGAAGTTTTTGCAATACCAAATGAAATTATATTATGCCAGTTTTCAGGCTGTGAGATGACTTAAGCAGAACTGCTGGTAACCAGGAGGAGGGCCAACTGGTAAATTGAAACCTGTTTATCTCTGCGGTAAAGATTAAGGTCCTAAAACAGAGGGAAAATAAACCTTGGTATTTTTAACTAAAACAAACAAACAAACAAAAAAAAAAAAAAAGGAGGGGTGGGGGGAGAATTTGGGAGAAACCCTGACTCTAATGTCTCAGAAAGAATCTGCAAACTTCAGTATATCATGAAACCTGAACAGCAAACTCTCAGGATCTGCACAGAGAGGTTCTAATTTGAAGGTTAGAAAATTAATTTTCTCATTCCCAAACTTCAGTGAAAAGGTTCTCAAGAGCCCTCTTCTTTTTCTGGTTTATATAGCTCCCTTCACTTTCTTGCGGCCAAATACAACTTCTAATATACATCAACAGAGGAGCAATTTGCAGATATTAGCAAGGACTAGCACCTTTTTTTTCCTGACACAGTCATTTTTATAATGACTTAATTTATTAGTAATTTTTAAAGGTTATCTAAGGATAACTTCTGCTCATTCACTTAAAAAAGTCTCACAAGTGAACTTGTCTTCTGCAGGAGTACAGCATGGCACTCCAAGGGCAGACTCGGTCCCTCTGCTCTTCAGCCTTTGAAGAACAGTCACCTGGGCAAATCTCACTGTGGTACTGCAACAGGCAAGCACGTTATGTTCCATTAAACCTGGGGAGACAAACGTTTTTCCCTGGTTCAAAGCTAAATCTCACAGATCCTACTCCGAAAGTTAAGCTGATCAGGGAATAAATCAATATCTAAATCTGCTTGGAATCAGGAGGAGGTAACACTAGTAAGTGAGATGTGTGACAAATTTTATGTCTCACCTACCACTTCCCAAGCATACTAAATACAAGGTATGCCAACTTTACCCAAAAATCAATGGAACAAGTCTGTTCTACTGGTCAGGAAGAACCACTGGGGGAGGTTGCACAGCACATGTACATGAGAAAAAGCCAGAGAAGTAGGTTAACCTCCGCTCGATTACAATATTTTTTAACCTTCCATTAAAGCTTAATATCTCAAAGCAATATCAAGTCGATTTCCCAACTGGATATCCAACCCCTTTTTCAACACCCAGACTTCCCTGAGTTGTTGGTACCAAATCTTAAAATTAAGAAGAAGGGCATGGATCATTCCCAGAGCTGTCCATGGTTCCATCTCAGGTAGATACGTGTTGTTGGCAGCAGAAACACTTGTAGAAGACACTTGTCTTTACCATTCGTAGCCAACGTACTCTTCTACTGCTCAATGCTTTCAAAGGCTGGGAATGCAGTTTTGCTTCGGTCTGTGCAACAAGCTCTTATGCAAAACCAGAGGTTTTGTGGGATAGAGCCAAGACAACCTTCTTCACTAACATGCTCAAAGCAAACAGTCATCTGAAGACACCAGGAACGTCATCCTAACAGAAGCATCTTTTCTATGTGTGTATTTAAACATGATAATGCATAGCTTATGTTTGAAGAGTGGGACAGTAAGCATCCATGTTCCCAAGCTAGGGGATAGTTATTCAAATCTGTTGCAAAAAAGCAGGATGCAAGTATAGGAATTACTCATTAGTCCTATAAAGAAGAATAGTTATTACTGTTAAAAGGCCTAGGTAGCTGGAAATGAATTCAGGGAAAACACTGATCAACAAAAGCACAGCCCTCAAATGCTGTGCTTACACCACTTTGGTAAATTATAAATAAACAATTTCTTAATGACAAACAGATAGATATAAACATAATGGTTATTTTCTCTTAAAAGGAGCCTAAAGATCAACTGGCTTACTAAAACATGCTCACGTTTTGCAACCAAATGAAATAATTCAAGTTAGAAACTTTTAATTAAAAGTGCTTTATAAATTGCATTCATTATGTGTATTTGCAGTGATATATTTCTTTGCTCTCTGGAGCAATCTGTTTTCCTTGGTTTCTTTTTTTTTCCCACTTAATAAATTATCTTCATTTACACAAAATGTTAATGCCAAACTCCTTATTAATAGGATAAATATGGACTTCAGTAACAACAAATTATGTGGTGTCACTACTAAATGATCTGCCCCTTGCCATCTTAAGTTCACTGTTCATCAAGCCTGCCAGTGGTTTGGCAGCTGCTTTTTGCAGCACAGCACAAGAAACATTTAAAGCAAAGCTTTCAGGAATTACTTCTTTGGGGTGCTCTAGCACAATATGAGGTTTCCTCTGCCTTATTTTGAAACAGGACTGTGAACGCTTCCCTTCACTGCATTGGCTTTCCTCCCACAGTGCTGCAGTAGACTAGGATGCTTTTTTCAGGGTGAACCAACTCTATTTCTTAGCTGATTTGAACAGCTTTACATTTAAACAAATTTAAGACATTAGCCCCCAAATATAATTATGTTTTCTTACAGATTTTGGCTCCTATGCCAGATGCCGCATCCTTACAGAGACTACACAGACAGAGACAGCTCAATGGAACGGGGCAAAGACTGCTTCCATGGTAGCGTTACCAGCTGCAAGGCACATGCAAAGAAAGCAGTGTCTTGCTTTTCTTATAAAACCTTACTGAATTTTTTTCACAAGAACAAAAACTCAGGACATAGCCTTCGGCAGTCTCAAACGCTCCCAGCTCTGGCACCCATGCAGCGAGGAGAAGACTGCCGCCTGATGCAAAAACAGGGGACCAGGAGGAAACAATGGAAGGACTAGGTTAGGACAAGTAATGGCTAACGATCCAGGAGAAACTGATAAGACTGAGATTAGTCGAGAAAGGACTGACTTCAGAGGACTGAGGAAGAGACTATGATAGATGTAGTCAAGAAGGATGTCTAACCACCAAAAGAACTCCCCCTTCAAAATGCAGAGCATAACTCCAACTTCCTAAACCTCATCGCTCCCCTGATATCAGCCATGGGCTATAAAGCACCTTGGAAAGGGCACTTTTCATTCTCCTTTACCGCTGTTAAACACAGGCGATGACAATCTGATACTGCTATCAGTTATTCTGCTGCTGAAGTGACAAAGATCTGGGCGATAGAAGCCGCCAGTTCTCTGTCAATAGAGGATTTCTCATGAGAAAATTTCTGGGCTTTCAGTCTGACTTCTAAAAACCCAAGAATACATAGACATTTCTTCTGAAGAATCAGTAAGGTTGTAAAGTCAAGGATTTAAAAGTTGACAAATGGTAGAATTAAGGTTTTGCAGACAGCATCACTCTGTGCAAATTGACTACGTTACAGTTAATAACTACAGGATCGTATGACATCATAGGCATTTACAGGCTCTCCCACATCATTTAGTGAATAAAATAAACAGAACTCAACTAAATGAACACATTTTGATTTCACTGTTCAGTGTGATGCCCCAGGCCTTGCATGTTCCAATATCATTTACGAACAAACACCAAGGGGCTGGGACTTACCTAGGTTTCAATGCCCTCATTGTAGACATCCATTCCTGAGCTCGCCACCTACCTTCTCTATAAAGCAATGAGGAGGATATAGGCAGTTTTAGGAATCACTTCTCAAGAGCCAGTTGAAACACCTGCTTGATGATAAGATAAATCATGTCCTACAAGTGCCTGTTTCTTCACCTTCAAAAGAAGCCGAAGTGCAAACATCAACTCCTAGTTGGATAAATCCTATATTTATAGCCTTATATTTTTTCCAGAGTTCATATGCATACCTTAAGCTCAGCTTTTAATACCTTCAATGGCAGCTGTTGAGTGCTCAGCAATGTTGAGTATTGAACTCAGGTGTATTCAGTCAGGTACTAAAAGACGAGACCTTTCCAGGCAATGATCATGTGAGAAAAGTTGGTGGACAAGCAAGGGCCAGGAGTTTTGTGGGAGAGGCCAGAACAGACTTTCTCACCCTCCAGGGCAGTAGTATTCCCTCACCTAAAAATTTGTATTTTCCCTAATTTACAGTTCTCTCAGCTTCCTTTTTTGGCATTTCCTGGTTTTAGGTGATTTTGCAACTCAATGACCCTCAGGATGTGGGCTATGTGTGTGCATAACAGAGGTATGAGAGTGGAAGATGAAGGCTGCTTCACTGTTACTACATGCAAAGGCACTCCTGATTGCTTCAGGACTGCTGCAGCTGAGCTCCAGAGGATCATCAAAGAGCCAAAGCTGATTTGCTCTGCACAGACAGCAGAGGTTTTATAGCAATTTTAAAGGTGTTTACTGTCTTTATCTTAACAGAGAAAAACTGGGCTGGAGAGGTGATCAAATTGTAGCCTGAGAAAACAGGGAGACAGACAAGGCTGTCAAGAGAGGGCTCAAGATCTGCAGAAAATCACATCCTTAATTTCCTTAAGGAACAGGGCAGTCTATCTCTTAGCAGGACTGTCTTTTTCTGTCCCTGGCCCTCTCTCTTCCCGAGGCTCAACCTCACTCCCGAATTCTCTCC
>NW_009625011.1:27750-27961 GCF_000690535.1 Cariama cristata | reverse complement strand
GCCTTTTTTTTTTTTTCCTTTAATCCACTTGCCTCATTGCCTTTATTTTACAATCTATTGCTGGGTTCACTGATGAGTGCTTTGGTCGTTAAGCACGTTGGGGCATGTGAATAAACCTACATCTCTCAACTGTAAATGGCTTTAAAGCCGGTATCAAATCCCCGGCTGGGGTGCGAAGGGCAGAGCAGGACCCCGCGTGTCCCCCCTGCCG
>NW_009625011.1:26925-27593 GCF_000690535.1 Cariama cristata | reverse complement strand
GCAGGGGTTCGGGGCCAGGCTCAGCCCTGCCTGGGTGTGCGTGCAGGGACGATGCAAGGAGGTGCTAAGGTGGCTCTGCTGGGACCGGTTCCTGCAAACAGGCTCTAGCTGCATTTTTCTAAATCCATCCCTTCGGATGGGAAGCGTTTCGACAGTCAAAGTGGAATCGGGGCATGTCTGGGCAGGGCGAGGGGTCTGGGGGGGGAACACCCGGGAGAAGGAGCAGCGGGGAGGTAGGAGTGCTGAGCGAGCCATAGCGTGCGCGCTGCCAGAATCATTTCCCTGCCTCTTGGTTTCCTTTCCTGGTCGGCTTTGCTGCCCACACAGTTTTTGCTCAAGCTGTCTGTAGATCCGATGCTCCCATCAGCCAAAAGTGCCGTTTCTATTCCTGCGCTTTGCTCTGCTCCTTGCAAGCACGGGTTCGAGGGGACGGGGCGGGAGGCAGGTCCCCATCTCGAAACACACGGACGATCATCACTCCTGCTGCAAACTCCGCACCTCCTCCTCTGTTTGCTCTGGATGGATGCACTCTTCTTCCTGGGCTGCTGCTGAGCGTGGAGGCAGCTCGTGCCCTTGTTTCGGCACCTGCTGTCTCCCCCCTGCTCTCCCGGGGCGTTGCGGAGAGGAGAACAACAGCGGTGTGGGGGCTGGTGTCCAGGAGGCACCGG
>NW_009625011.1:20777-26894 GCF_000690535.1 Cariama cristata | reverse complement strand
GGTGGGTGGCCGGGCTCGGCTGCTGCTGCGGCTGCTGCTCGTCCTCCCGGGACCGGAGCGGTCCAGGACGCAGGGAAGCAGATGATGCCTCGCTGGGGAGCATGGGGTTTGTGGGAGGTAACCCACAATAAATTGCACCTGGGATATTGCTCTCTGTGTAGGTTTAGCGCTGGGGGGTGTGCAGATGGTGGGGAAGGAGGGAGGTTTGTTCAGGTCGTGAAGGTCTGGGGAGGATGGTCCTTCGTTGGGGGTGTCTCTGGGACAAAACGAAGTGCCCTGTCGTATGACGTGCGGTCAAACTGGGGAACCCACATGGCACTGAACCTGCCTGGGCTCCATTTCCGTGCCTGAAGGGTGACCACGAACGCGGTACCCAATGCGCGCAGTAAGGATGTGCTAACCGCCCCGGCATGGGCCGGGGGACATCCTGCAGCAGCCAGCTGGGCCGGACGCATCACCCCTGTTCCCAGTGCTTCTATCCTTGCAGCGGCAGCAAGCACGGCTGCGTGGCGGTTCCCACACCGGTGGCCTGGTCCCGCGGTGCTCCGGCTGCTGCCCAGCCCGAGGAGGGACCGCGCTGGCCCAAAGGCTTCGCCGGGGTGGAACGCATCAGGAAGCGCCTTTGATCTCCGGGTGCTAACATGTTTTCAAATAAGCCGCAGCAATGACTGCCTTCCTCCCCCGCCGGAGAGGGGAGATAACACATCAGAGCCTGCGCGCATAGCTGCGATATCGCTCCTTTATGGAGCTTTGATTGCTACCAACCATGCAGCTCACTCGAGGGAACTTCAAAAGCAGTGCCGGGACCTGCAACGCCCTGTGCAAAGAGTCCCGAGCTGGGCTTTCTGCACACACGCATACGGGTGTGCGGCTACGCCCAGGGCTCGTGACAAGGTTTTTTGCCCTGTCACATCTTCACGCCAGCAGCAGGTAGTTTTTGGTAGCCCTTGGGGGCCCGCTCAGGTGGATGTGAAGTTGGATGCAGTGGGGTTGGACCCTCTGGACCTTTTCGGTGGGCAGTGGGTGCCTGTGGGGGCGCCGCCACCGATGTGTTAGCTCCCTGCCCTGTCCCCGTCCCCGCTGTGCAGTGGTCCCCAGAGCCGGGGCCTTTGGGGTTAGCGCCTTGCAAACCCCAGTGATGCTCGTGAGGCAGGGAGATGCTCAGAGCGGGCGGGAGGATTTGCAGCCGCTCTCAGCGTGTTCGCCAGCAGCGTGGGAGTTAACAGGCAAAGTTGGGGGAAAGAGAAGGAAAAGGGTTCGGACCTCCTCCACTCCCCCCTTGCCGTCCCCCTTGGCTGCTGCGATTTCATTGAGGCTGTGTATTGGCCTCCGGAGGATGGAGCTGGGTAACACCACAACATAAACAGAACATCTGGAAGCTCTTAAAGGGTTTTATTTTTTAACACATTTACAAGAGCCAGGGACACTTGCGCACAGTGTTTTGCAAACTCGGAGACGCTGCGCTCTTTCTTTCCCAAAAAGCCCAAAGCCGATTGTCAGGCTTGCCCCTGGGGAAGGGGCACGGGGGCTGGTTCGTACCTCCACACTGTATTGCCGAGCATGTGATATCATGGCCAGGAGGTGCCAATCTCACTTGCATATTCCTCGCGAAGTCCAAAGCAAACAGATGATAAGTGTTGCACGATAAACGAGTATAAACCTCTACCCTTCTTTCCGTGTGCCCCGAGTTAATGCTGGAGCAGGACGGGGAGTTGGGCAGGGTTGGCTTGGGAGAAAAGCTGTTTAATGATCTTATGGAATGAGCAGGGTGAGAATCAAAGAGGAGAGCAAATGATTAATCTCCCCAAATGGGCCAAGAGGTCGTCTGAGCCAAATGGGAGCTGGTTATGCCACGCTTAATGGTGGAGTTTGGATCTTCCAGTATGTCGCAGCTGATTTGAGAGCCTGTGGGTGGGGAGCCCATGGACAGAGAGGGATAAACGAGATCCATTCCCGCTCTGCCCTCCAACTGTGTTTTCCTCTCCCCATCTCCTTCCAAACATCTGCGGCAGCTTGAGAAAAGGAGTCCCTTTCTGCCGGCTCCTCCAGGGCAGCCCAGGACAGCCGGGAGGGCATGGGGATGGGCACGGGGCGGCTGCAGCCTCCCCGGTAGGCAGAGGAGGCAGAGCGCAGGCAGGGCTACCCGAGCTGCCCGTCCCTCCGATGGGGAGCACTCCTCCCCGTGCAGACCTCGATGCTGGCACGGTGGTCGCCCCGCATCCCGGCTCGGCGCTGGGGTGTTTCATCAGCAACTTCCACATCCCTTGGACTGTGTTACGCAGCCCACATACGCACAAGCAAGATGAGCTGCTTTCTCTTCGTCGGCGTTCCCAGATGCTGCTGTTTTGTCTGCTGCACGGAAATGGCCATTTCATTTTCTTCCATCCGCCCCCGGCTGTGTCCCTTACCCACCCTCGCGCTATCTGGCGCCCCGATCTGATGTCTCCTGATCCCGTGGGAGCCCAGCCTTGGGGCTGCGGCTGCTTTTGGGCTCTCTGGAGCGACGTGGCTGAGGAACGCTGGTTTTCCCATGGATGTTGTCAGCGCATCCTCTGCTCTCGCCATCCGAATGGCAGTGCCGGTGGCTCAGCTGTCACGGAGAGTCGCTGTGGATGGGGAGCTCCTTATGCGGACCCTGCAGCCCCAACGGGTCCCCGCCGGCCCTGAGGGTCAGGGCTTGAGAAGGACTTCAGCCTCTGGAGCATGGGGCCCTCGGCACTGCTGAGTGTAGGTGCCGAAGGTGCTTTTAGGGGAGGCGTTGGGGCTGCTGGTGCGTCTCCTCTTTTACACGTTGCTCCAGACGTTAAATTTGGTGACAAAGAGACATCGCGATTTGCTTCATTGCAACCAGCTTGCCTGCCAGCCTGGACCTTCCATTAACGCCGTGTTTTTCCTTCACAGGGTCTGTGGTGAAGGCTTGGGGTGTGGGGACCTGAGAGGAGACAGCCAGGGTGCTGCAGCCCTGATCGTGGCCAAAACACCCAGGAGCACCCTCCCGAGGACGGGTGCTTCAGCTGTGAGCATGGCGAGAGGGACAGCAGGGACCAGCAGCTCGCCCTGAGCTCGCCGGGGAGCGATGGAGCATCGGGGCTGCGGTGAGCTCCTTCACCCACCGCCGAAAACAGCTTCCCCACCACCTGCCCCCCTGTACACTTGCTGGGCTCCACGTCCCCAGCCCGGCGAGGGGGGGTTCCTCCGGCGCTGACCTCGCTCCCGACTCCCACACGGAGACAAAAGGACTTAATTAGCTGCTCTCTGCTGGGCTTTGGAAGTTACCCTCTTGGCCGGGAAGTGCTGGTGATGGATGGCCAAGTGCTCTTGGGTCAAACAGTAGCTCGATGCTTTTCCCTGTGAAGGACCAAGTGCTTGCCCACTTCCAAGGAACCAGCTGTGGATTTTTTTCTTTTTTTAACCCCTCTGCTCTTCTTTTTGATGCCTTTCGGGGTCTCGGGCTTTTCCTGAGGATGGCTGGACCCAGCCTGAAGCACATGGCGTTCACAAAGTGCTGATGCCTGCAGTGGGAGCTGGAGGGGTGAAAACCTTCGGAGGAGCCATGGGGTGGAAGCTGAGGTGGCAATCGCAGTGCCCTGGGGTCTAAAACTGCCCGGCAAAGTCACATCTTGTGCTGGGTGGCCTCAGGAGGGTCCTTTTGCCGTGGTCGGCTGAGCACCCTTGGCCCCGGCACTTCCCCCGTGGAGCCCAACCCAGGTGGGGCTGGGAAGCAGGCGCAGGAGCGGGCGATGCCAAACCGCAGCGAGGGGAATGTCAAGACGGGGGAAAACGTCACCCTCAGAAACAATTAAAGTTCTTAATAAAACCCATTGCCTTTGTGAGTGCTCGATGTTCTTTTCCGTTTGCCTTGGCTCAGCCACACTTACATCATGGCCCTATCGCGGGGCTGCCGAGGGGATGCGTTTGATTGTACAGGAAACCAGCGCTTTGGCAAACTGCTCTGCCCTAGCAAAGCCTGGCCAAGAGTTTAGTGCCTTTGCTTTGCAGAAGACTTCTCCCCTGTCCTTTCCCCCTTCCCTTTCTGCAACCCTTAACCATCACCGCCTGACTGCGTGGCCAGGCGAGCTGCCCCGAGCATCCCTCCTGCTCCAAAGGCCACTGAATTGCAAATTAATTGCCCTTAAATCATGTTGTTTCACATCCCTGGGCTGTGTGTTCCCTCCCACCCTGTAGGCTTGATGCGAAGCACTGGAAGATGCCATGTGGAAATACAACATAAAAAGGATATTTGTGTAATGGAAATATCCTTTTTTTTTTTTTTTAAAGATTTAGGCCATTATAACAAAAAAATGTGTCCTTTCATCTGAAAGGCACAGTAGCCTCATGAGCATGGATTCAATACAACTGTGTTGGGTCTGCAGCCACGGTGACTCGATGTCAAACTCACTGGTGTGACTGGTAGGATCTCTGCGTAGCCCTGACTTCATTTCTCTGCACGGTGAGTCCCTCACTGGGACAAACTTGCAGAAACTTGCTCAGAAACACAGAATTTTGGGTCCTTTCCTTTGAAACCCATTACTCGGCTCAGAAGCACCTCGGAGAGTTTAAGAACCATGTTACACCCTTGGGAAAAACTATAAGAGAACAGCAAAGCCCAGAAACGCATGAAACTTCACTAGATTTTTGCCACGGGCGATGCTCACACTGTCGCATCCTTTTTTCGGAGCAATTCCCTGCCTGGGAGCTGCTCCTCCCTTATCCCAGCCTGCACGGAGGGGCCGATGGGCGCCGGTGCTGCCCATCCTCCAGCCCCATGGCTGCAGACCCCGCTCCGAGGATGGAGGGGGGAAGCTCAGCGCTCGGTTGTGGACCTTTTGGAGTTCATAACTAATAATTACTTCAAAGACCCGTTGCTTTTAGTGTTGGTCTGTTGTGTAGTCCCGGCTTGTTTAGAGACGGCAAGCAAACAGAAAGCCAGGCCGTTAAAAAGGGGAAGGGTGTGGGAGATGTATTGCTATTTACGTGTGTAACCAGGAGGAAAACCTGCCTGTCATTCTTCCTAATAAATACAAACTGGAAGCACAGATAAACTCATGGGGATTTATTAGTTTGCTTTACCAAAGGCAAATATTAAGACCAGTTGGTTCGGCCCAAGGGCTGCTTTTTGCCTTTTGTGTGCACTGCAGCGTCTGGCGCCTATGGGTGCTGATAAGGGTGTGCTCTGTGCTTAGCCAGTTACGCTCAAGGAGTTTCTTTTGAACTTCTT
Organism: Cariama cristata; assembly: GCF_000690535.1. NCBI lineage: Eukaryota > Metazoa > Chordata > Aves > Cariamiformes > Cariamidae > Cariama > Cariama cristata. Next base: position 21,676 of record NW_009625011.1, on the reverse strand, counting down.
CTGTCCCCCTTTTGCTCAGGCCTGATCCTGCGAGGGGCTGAGCACCTGGCAGGGATGCGGGCCGTAGCGCTGGCTGGGTTTGCCGTGCTCCAGCCTCCCCAGCCCTGACCTGCGGCATCTCCCCGGGAGGGCGAGCTCCCCGTCGGGATGCCCCGACCCACCGCCTGCCCTGGGATGGGTTTCAGCGGCGTTTGGGTTTGCAGGGCCAGCCTGGAGCAGGCGAAAGCTCCCTGTGCTTATTTTCACTGTAAAGGGTAACACACGATCCTGCCCTATCCATTATGGCCCTTTATACCCCAGCAAGAAGAGCTTCTGGTCCAGCTTGGCTCGTACCTGCAGCCACGCAAGTCCAGCTTTAAAGAGCCCCTTTTTTGCTACCCCAGTGCCAAATTACTGCATCTTTCCCCTCCCCAGCTGTCCCCTTCCTAGCGCCTGCTTCGCTTTCGCTCATCCTGAGCATTGCTCCGAGGGGGGGGCTTTGCAGCCGGGTCCTTCACCAGCAAAACCCCAACCCGCAGTTCCGTAACCCCCGCAGGGTAAGCCCTGCGCCCCGGCCAGCTCCAGCTCCAGACGAGACCGTCCACGAGCACGCCAGGTGTGGACTGAGGGACAGATGCTGTTAGGAGCAGGGATGGCTCAGGACAGGGCTGCGCCCCAGGGCTCGGGGCTAGCAGCGATACCGCTGGGGACAAATGGACGTGAGCGATGGCCTGGGGAAGCTGGATTTGTTTTTCCTTGGGTTGCTAACATGGGTATCCTATTCTGGAGAAGACGCCTTGCTTGCCTTCATCCTTCTGCTTGGGAAAAAGGGGGAGCAGAGTCCAGCTGGGATGGGGAAAGGCTCAGGGACAGCGGGTGGTTAATCCTGTTTGCTTCACGGTGCATAAATACAAAGTTAG
>NW_009625011.1:16562-20748 GCF_000690535.1 Cariama cristata | reverse complement strand
CAGCGCCGGGTGCCGCCGGGGGGGGGAGCACAAGCCATCCCTAGCCACGCCCCCCCCCTTGCAGTTTTCCATTCTCATCCCTATCTCTGCCCCATCTCATCTGTCCCTGCATCATCTGGTGTGTATTTACAGGCAGTTAGAGATGCTCGCCTAGATGTTATTTTTCCTCCAGGGCTCGTAAAGCCCATCTGCTGGAGCTGCCGGCCAGCTCGGGGTGGGGGGGGGAATTTCCAGGCGCTGCTTGGGTCTCGGAGCTGATGGTGTGTGGATTTGGAGGCTGCGCGCACTTCGTTCCCGTGTTTGTTTTGACAGCTTAGCGGTGTTGGGCCATGGCTGCAGGTGTGCGCAGGATGCGTCCCGCCCGGGATGCTGCAGGGGCACACAGAAGGGACCCAGCACTGCTCTGAGCAGAGTGCTCGGAGGCTTCTAGCGAAGCCCGTCGTGGCTGGAGTGTGGGTGGTTGGGCTTTTCTGAAGATGCAGTTTTTCCCATTTCTCAATTTTTTTCAGATTTTCTTGCTCACCTTCCACTGAAATAGCGAAACACTCGCAAAACATCAGAAATCTGCACAACAGTGGCTGGAAATAATAGTTTTCATTTCCTACATAATAGTCTGAATGTGCTTGTGTGAGACATGGACCCTTCGCTCGAGTGGTTCACCCGGGGAGCTCAAGGCTCCTCTGCATCAGGGAACCAAGGACGCAGCCCTTTGGCATCCTCCAGCTTTCAGCCTCGAGGCGCTGGCCCCGAGCACAGCAGGGAGGTGACCCAGGGCTCTTTCTGGTCCCACGGTTTGCCGGAGGTCCCAGACCAGTGGTCCTCCATGGTGATGCACCATCCCGGAGAACCTCCAGCACTGCTCCCTGGGGGAAATGAAAGCATTGAAACCTCGCAGCCGTTCAGCTAGGACCACGATGGCTATGGTTAGGGATGGATGAACCCAGTGCCGCCTCTGCTCCTCTCAGTCACAGCTACAGCAGCGCCGATGTTGAGCCGTACAGAGCCAGCTGAACCCTGCTTTTGGGCAGGAGTGGGGTCCCGGCTGGACCCACCAGCCCCCCGGGCTGCTGCTGGGGCTGGGCCAGGTTATTGCTCCATGGAAGTTTTCACTACATCCACTTGCAGGTGGTTTCTGCAGCTCTAACAACCCTGTTAATGCTTGGTTTTTTTTTTTTTTATTTTTTCTTCCCACTGGAAAATAGGGATAGAAGAGGCTGTCCGTACAGAGTCCCACTGTAGTTGTCCCCTCTCTGTCCCCAAGAGACTTGGTCTAACAGGTTGCACCTTCAGCAAAGCCTCCAGAGCTCTTTGAGGAGATGTTGGTTCTCAGCCACTTTCCCATCCTTCGCCCTCTATAAAACTATTCTTTTTTTTATTTGTTAAAGAGGGTGTGGGTGTTACCTCCCTATCAGAAAATTAGGATTTCAAGACCAGCTCCGAGGCCTATTAAAGTGAAGGGGAACCTCTCCATTAACTCATTTAGGGCCAGGCCAGAATGGCCCCATCTCTCCGCCCCACGTCTGCCTTCCACCGACACCATCGCTCTCCGGCAGCAGGTTCCCAGCAGCTGGCACTGCTCGGGAGGAGCCCAGACCCTTCTCACCTCTGTGTATTTTACAGACCCTTGGAGCCCCTTCCCCTGAAGTCGCTGCCCCTCTCTTGGGTGCCCCTTTGTAGTGGCCAGGCCCCCTCCCCTTCAGGTTGCCCTCCAGATGGAGCCGGGGGGAGATGTGGGGTCTGCCTGGGCGAGGGGCTGCTCCTGGGGCTCTGCTGGCTGGTGAATTGTTTTAACCTCTTACCTATTTTTTTTTCCCCTAAAATGCCAAGTTTCACAGCATTAGTTTCACTCCAGGCGAAAGGGGAAAGTGTCTGGCTTTGTCTTCTTGCTAGGAGAAAGGGTGGTGGTGCAAATGGGGGTTAAACTTAGCCTGAAGCCCCCCGAAAGCTGGGCTTCTCCCCTCACCTCCTTGGAGGAGAAGCTCTGTCCCATTCGGCAGGCTGAGCTGGGATGGGGACCTGTGTCCCCTTGCCACTGCCGTCTAAAGGCTCAAAAAGTGGGTTTTAGCTTATAATCAGAAGTTTCTTTATTTAAAGTAAAGAAAAAAGGGGGGGTGGTGGTGGTACATGAATGGTGCACGGTACTTTTCACGGCCCATGAGAAAGACAGAAAAAGGCTCTTGCTTTGTGTTTGTGGGTTTTTTGTGTTTGGTTGGTTTTTAAGCTCTGTGGCCTCACTCGGATAGCCGGGAGTGTTGCGGGGAGGTGCAAAAGCTCTTCAGCCTGGGGACTCCATCTGTGCCTATGCTTGCTTAGCACCAGATAGATTAGGTACCTGCAGAGCTCCCTGCAGTCATGCCATGCAAATGATAATGATTAATAAGAATATTTGTGGTTGCCACGTGAGTCTGAAACAAGCCCCAGCTGCAAGGGCCATCCGTGGAAGGGCAGCTTCCCCCTCCGCAAGATGCACCTCTGGGTCGCACACAGCTTTGCTCACCTGTTTAATTCTTGCTCCTAGCAAACCTCGCCTTTGAGCAAGGCTGAGCACCTGGGGGCAGTTTTTGACCCCCAGCAGTTTCCCAGCTTCCTTAGCCACTCTCAAAGCCCACCCAGGTGTCCCTAATTCTGGTATCAGTGATAAGCGACCTGCAGAGGCTGAGCCCTCCCTTATGTGATGGGGCTTTGGAGGAGAAGCAGCGGTTTGATGTGAGGAGCCTGAGCAGACCTAGAAGAGGGTGTTGGAGAAGGTGGGTGAGGTTGAACCTCTTCTCCTGGTTTTTGCACGGTGCACCAGGCTCCCGGACTCGACTAAGGTCTGTGTGAGCTGCAGATAAACGGGGTTGGGGGTTACGTGCCTCGGGTATCGCGTTGGTGTGATGTTGCCAAGGGATTTAGCGTGCAAAGAGGGCTGAACCTAGGAATGAAATAGCTGATTATTGTTTTTCGTTCTTCAGACAACACAGCTGAGCAAATCCAAGCCTGCTGTCTGTTCATTAATGGCCTAATCCTTTGTTTTCCCCTGGAAAAATCCTTTCCAGGAATCCCAAGATTTTGTAAGTAGGGCCAAGCTTAGAAAATGGAGGAAAATATGCCCCGTTCCCATTACATCAGGTATTGCTCAGCTGTTCCTTCAATTATTTCCTCCTCTTTCTTCCCTCCTCTCTTCCACCTTCTCTGGGGAGATCTGGTGTCCTGCAAGGGACGAGCTGATGTTTCAGCTGCACCTTGGGCAGGTCTCTTGTCTCAACCTTGCTGAAGACTTTCCTGAAATCTGTAATAATATCTTTGTCAAATTAGGAGGAGGTGTGGGGCTGGGAACTGGGCTGATAGAAGATCCCTGCCCTGGTTGTAGCCGACCCAGCCAAGGCTTCCCCAAAGAGTTAAGGGTGGGGAAGGGGAAGGGTGGTCCATTCCCATTCGCCTCCTGATGCAATTCGATGGCACCTGCAACGCGCTCTCCCCCATCACCTCTGAAAATAATCGCAGAGTATGAGCAGGCTGCGGTGCTGCCGTGGGGATGCCTCTCATTTCTTTTAATCCTAATATGCTTTCATAGGGAGACGCTCCCCGGTTGTGTTTTTAATTGTAATAACTACTGGGTTTGTAAGCCCTAAGTATCATGTGCATGGTGCAGAGCTGGCCCCGCTCCGTCCCCTGGCTGACCTGTCCCTGCCTGGTGCACAGCTCTGCTGGGGTGGCCAGGGGCAACGGGAGGTAAATCTGGGGGCAATGTGTGAAGTGAGTGGTATGGCCCTGTGGTGTTTTATTTGTCGTTTCTTTGCCAGCCAGCAGGAACTCTTGTTCCGCCTGGAGGCTCCACACGGAGCGGAGCAGCGTGTGCTCAGCTCCTCAAGCACTGGAGAGCAGAGGGAAGGCGGCTGCTGGTGGCTTCTGCCCTTTTCTGGGTGATGCCTGGTGTCCTGCTCCCACCCAGCTGGTGGCTCTGCAGTTGGCTGCGAACCGGGATGCAGAGCTGAGGCTGCGGTCCCATCCGTACCCCCATTCCTCTGGGATGCTGTGGGACTGGGTGGGCTGCAGCCCAGCCCTCCTCTGTTACCCATCACGGTGAAGAACATGGCCTGGCTCATCACCACGAGCTCCCCGCCGTTTTGGGTGGCTGTGTTTTGGGACCATCGTTGGCACAGATCCTGCCGTGGCTCGGGGTGTGGCGCCGGGCACCTCGGGA
>NW_009625011.1:12937-16507 GCF_000690535.1 Cariama cristata | reverse complement strand
GATTAGCCCAAAAGCCAACAAATGCGCTAAGCTAGTTTTCTCCTCTAAGCCTTTGTGCTTTGGTTGCCTTTAAGGAGAGGAAATTCTCTTGCTGGAGCAGTCTCTGGTGCACAGAAGTCCAACCTTCCCCTTGTGAGCAGGATGCCTCGGCCCCCGCTACAGCGGTTTGTTACTGCGCTGGGGGGCTGCCCTGCTCCCCTCCGCTCGCGCGGTGCCTGGTGACATTAGCTGGGTGCTTGTAATGGCAAAACCTTCCCAGAGCGTGGTCTGATGTTCTCCCTCGCCTCTTTAAATTAACGTGCCAGCCCTGTCTCACCCTAATTAAAACCAGCGAAGGGGACTGGTCCAGGACGTAGGTTTGGAGGCTGTAAAATTCAAGGACAGTTTTATGTAGCGCAATTAAAAGGAAGGTAAAAAAAATTGTTAAGAAATTAAACACTAATTACTTTTTTTTTTGCCAGCTGAACTGCTTTGGCAGTGGGGCTGCAAGTGGGATGCAAAGACCTGGAATGGTTGGTTCTCTACTGCCGTAAATCAAATTGATCAAATGTTCCCTGGCTTTTTAGCAGTGTAACTCATCTGCTGTCAATTAGCTTAAATCACATTTTTTCAATTAAACAGGCTTAGAGGCCTGATAGTGAAGTCTGGTGGGGAGGGGGAGGGAAAGACAAGGCCTGGTTGTAGGCAGCGAGGTGGAAATATCTTTTTAAAAGGTGTGATCCCATTTTAGTGTTTTCCATATAAAATGTGATATTATCGTCCGTGCTCGGGGGAGCGATAGGAGCTGGAAGCCCAGCTGAGGAGGGAGCCTGCGACGCGGAGGGGACCGGTGCGGGCGGTGGCAGGTCCGAGATTAAGTTGGGAATCCCAACGGGATGCTTGCAGGCATGATGGCGAGTTACTGACTGCAAGGAAACTCCTTTGGGATGTATTTCAGATGTTGCCTTAAACTCCTGCCCTAATTCCCCTAGGTGGGATGGAGGTTTGCAGACTTGCACAGCGTTGGTTGGGTGAAGAGGCTGCCTGTGGGGCTGCGGTGTGAGGGCTCGTTTGTGCTCCAGGGAAGGTGAAATTACCTCCTTGTTTGCATGCCACTGGCAACGGGAATGGGTGACTTGCATAATAGGTGGCTTAATTTGCCTTGGATGGTGAAGTAAACCGCTGTTTCCTCTCCCTGTGTCTAGTCTTGCTCGTGAGCATGGTGGTTTTTTTTGATTGGAAAAGGAAAACAGGCTGTGAAGTATTTGGAAAGGGATGAGGAAGGGCAGGACTTGGAGTAAAGAGCTCCTTTTGTAGTTGCATCCGCCCTGCGCCTTAAAAAAGTAGACAAAACCTTTCCAGACTGGAAAGAAAGCAAAGAAAGAAACAGCTGGAGTGGGATGAGGAGTTGGTCCTGGCCCCAGGAGGAGGGAGAAAGAGGTGTGTGGCCTGCTGATGAGTGGTTTAGTTATTGCAAATATTGCCCGTCTCCCTTCCCTCCTCCTGGTACTTGGTCTCCGCCGGAGCCGGCTCATGCTGGGAGCATGTGGGATGACTGGGGACTGGGGCAGCCTCTGGTTTGGCCGGGGAGTGCTGGGTGCAGGGGAGATGCAAGCACGGGGGCTTCAAAAGCCCCCGCAGATATCTGCGTGCTGGAAATGGAGCTTCATCTCCCCGGGTTCGAGGCTTTGAAGGAGCTGGTGCTTTCTGGATGCTCTGGGACAGGAGAGGACACCGATGGTCCCTTCCGCCTCTCTCCGCACCGGGGCAGGATGAACTCCCAGGACCTCCGGAGCCCCTCATGGTCTCATCCTGCGATGCCAACAGTTCACCCGTCCGCTGCGAAAAGGGCTCAGGCTTCCCGGTTCTGCCAACAAGCCCCTGCAGGTTATCCTGTTAGGAAAACCAGACTCATTTATTAATATACATAACGTTAATTGCTGTAATTTGAAGGCTGGCTTCCCACTCCTGGGGATGTGGGTGTGTGCCGCCAGTGTGGAAATGCACAGAGGAATGTTTCCCCACTGAACCCCTGCGGTGAGGGGAGGATGCTCCTGTTGTTATGATGGTGGTGACTGGTTTGTATTGTGGGTTTGGGTTCACGTGCTAAAAGAACAGTGGGAAAACCAAAAGTATCTCCTTGTTGTAGGCTAAAATTACAGCCAAATGGATATTTAAATGTTAATTAGTATAATTCCCCTCCACCATCTCCCGAGGCAAACCTGGCAATTCAGAGCATGCTTCATTCTTCCTCCCTGCCCAGTTAACTGCCCTCCGTCTCCAAAAGGAGCTTTGCTGGTGACCTGGAAGAGCTTGAGCTGGGGTAGCCAAGCCGGGGAGAGGCCCGTAGCCTGCAGAAGGGCAGCGATGCTGCCTCGCCATCAGGGCCAAGGGAGCTGGAGGTGTGGGACCGAGATGACCCTTGAGGCTCTGGGTCTGGTCTGCCCTGGGGCTTTGCCAGCACAATTGCCCTGGTGAGGAGCCGAGGGAAGGAGGAGATGTGGCTTTTGGTTCTCAACAGGTTTTTCTGACCCATCGATGTGGTGGGATGGGGCAGGACTGCTCCTGCAATGCTTATGCCTCCGGTCTCCCTCTTGCAGTAGCTGTTGGCTCCAGGTCTGGGTGGTTGTAGCAAGAGCAAGTCCAAAGCTCTGCCGGAGATAAATCAGGCAGCAGAGCCTTGGCTCTCTGAGGTCCTGGAGGACTCCTGGCTTTGTGTTTCTCATCCCAGGAAAGAAAAAGAAACCCACTGTCTTTATAGTCATCTGGCGATGGCAGTAGAAAGCCTGGCTCGGGGTCTCTGTTCCCGCAAAAGCAGCAAAGCGAGGTCCCTCCATGCACAGGGGTGTTTTGGGCTGCGCTTGGGAAATAGCTCCTTTGCCAGGAGCGCGTGTGTCCCCACGAGCCAGATCTGCTGTTCCAGCTTTCCTGCCCTGTACCAACGTTTGCTTTGGAAAAGTAGCGCTGGTGGTTTCTGGAACGTGATCCATCTAACCCGCCATCAGAAAACAACAAAACCAAACCTGTAATTGCCTTTGGTCTTGAGCAATTTGAGCTGGGTGTGAATTGGCCACGAAGGGTTGAAAAGCGCTGTGTGCCGCTGGGCTGCGGAGCCGTGGGGAGCCGGGAGTGCTGCCGTGGGGGCAGAGGGAGCGGACGGTGTGTGGGAACCAGGACCAGCTTTTGCTTTGAAGCCTGGTCTGCGCTACCCTGTATCCCAAAGCAAACCCACCGATGCTTAGGGCTCTGCTGGCATCAAACCTCGCGTGAAACCCCAACTTGGCAACAGCCGCTGCTGCCTGCGTTGGTGGGTGAACGGTGCCACCAGTCCTGGACCCAGCTGGGTGTTTTTAGCTCCTGGGGAGGATTATTAGAAGTGGAGAATTAAGCATTGCATTTCCTGATTTCTCTCCTTTCAGCAGGCTGGTGCGATGCTAGCAGCCCTTCCCCCTGCCCAGCCTTGCACAGTCATTAGAATTCCTTTTGGGAAAGGAGAGAGGGTGAGGAGGGGGGAGTAAATCTGATTTAATTACGATGACACAACCTGCATGGCCCCAGCGGCTCCCGGGGGGTTATATTGTTTGTTGGGGG
>NW_009625011.1:9123-12847 GCF_000690535.1 Cariama cristata | reverse complement strand
CGTGGGGGGGGACCCGGGGTGGTGGGTCCTGGGGACGGGAGAGGGATGGGGGTCCTCAGCCTTTCGCTGCAGAGAGCTGGGTGGGAATGCTCTGCTTTTGGTGGTGTGCGCTGTTCTGGAGATGGTGGGATCCAGGCGAAGGGGTGGTTTGGTTGGAAGTGACTCATCTTGTGTGCCCAGGAGGCCAGAGAGCTCTGGGCTGGTCAGAAGCAGCTGCGCAGTGTGGAGGTGATTAAACATTATTAAGCCCAAATGAAAGAGCTGCTTCTAGCAAATAATTTGGAGGGGAAAAAAAAAAAATTAGCTCCAGACATCCTAAAAAGTTGAGACATAAATGGGCCCTGGCTCCTGCAGCTTGTGCTGGGTTTGTCGAGGAAAGGACCTCCCTGGGCTCCCTGCTCCGGTGGCTTGAACCATGTGCTCTGGTGCATCTCCAGCTGCAAGGCTGCTCTTTGCAGAGGTGGCCTTTGGGCTTCTTTGTCCTTGAGCTTTTAGTGTAACTGTCACCCAGTTTCCTCCTTCACAAGTGTCCTCTCACAACTGAGCAAGGCCCTTGCTTCAGGGAAGAAGCTGTCCCATACGCTGGCACCTGCCAGTGAGCCGGTGCCTCTGGATGCTCCTCTTGTCCAAGGGATGGTTCACAGCAGCCGGTGTGGTCGTCTGGGGAGCTGCCTTGGCCACAGGTCTCCTTTCCCTCTCCTGTGTGACTGCCGATGTCTTTTGGTGGTTAAAGGTGTTTCAGTGGCAAAAGGGGACAGGTTTTAGATGAAGTTGAAGGCATAGGTAGTTGGGAGAATAGTGGTTACCCTGCGTGGCAGCTTTGGGGAGGGAGAGGTGTGCTTTGGGTTCACCTGGTATGGTCTGCAGGCTACCCATGGTAGTGTACGGGGTGCGGGGTCCCAGCTTTCCATGGGAAGTAGGATGTTCTGGTCTGGCAGAGGAAATAAAAGATCTCAAGGATGCAGTAATTGCAGCCTTCTTCTCAGTGCCTTGTGATGCCCTGCTGGCTGTCCAGCTGATGAATTCCAGCCTGTATCTACCCAAACTGGGCTTCCCTTCCGGCCAGGGCACAAGGACGCGCTGCTTGGTGGCACTGGCATTTCTCAGGATGGCAGGGGTTAATGGTCCACTGACGGTGCTGCCCTCCCCCAGTAATTCCCACACCTGCTCCCCTCCAGGACCCTACTGCTCTGCAGCTCCTGGGGCTGCTGGGAGGGTGGGAGCTGTGGGCCCCCCCTGGAAATGTCACCCCCTGCCCGTCTGAGGCTTTGGCAAGGGGGAGAACACACCCAGCCTGGGGCGGAGGAGAGGCCAAGGCCAGATCCTGCAAAGACTGGCAAAGAAGATTTTGGATGAGGGCAGGAGCGTGTGGGAGGGGACTGTAAATCCTGCAGAAGGATCTGGTGAAAGGTGATGGTTTGACAGCTCTGGAGCCCCGTCTCTGCTTGGCCCATGTGGTGCTGGCAGGGGCAGCGCATTCTTCACCGGCCGCTGTTTGCTTGGGCACTGGTGTGTTTTGCTACCAATGCATGGTTTTCTTTAAACCGCTCCATTTAGGGTACTTGACCCCTCTCCATGCAATCACACTCCTTTCCTGGAGCGGCTCAGGTGTGCGGCATGGAGCGGTGTCACTGGTTCTGTCCTGGGAACGCAGGCGATACCTCCAGCCTAATTTGCCTGGCTCTTTTGGGTCCTTAAAGCCTTATTTCTTCAGGAGTGGAACAACTCATTTCCTTAGTGATTGAAAAAGAAGCTTGCATCAGCAAGTTAGGTCTGGTAAAAAGGGAAAAAAAAAAACAAACCCCAAACTCAACACCCCCCTGCTGTGTGCTCTCTACTTCTTGAGGAGCAAGAGCATCCTGGCTTTACTGAAGAGCTTTGCACCTCTGAGGACAGCATCACCACCGTGGGGGACCACGAGGGGCCCAGGCTGACTGCAGGGAAGCCGATGTGGTGGCATCCTGCCTTGACTTCTCAGAGCCGAGTGTTGCAGGGATGTCCTTGGAGGATGTGGAGCTGCCAGAGGGGACCAAGATGCTGGCCAGGATGCACTTGGGAAGAAATGTAGCAAATTGCGAACACCATTTGCAAGTGCTGCAGACCCCCAGACCTCTGTGCTCTGAGTTACTCAGGACCAGTAACAGGGATTTGTATTGAACGCGAGTCCGGGGTTGGATGTGCAGGATGGAGCGGGGCTGGGCATGGTCTGTGTGAGCTGACGGCCGTGCCTGCCTGGCAGTTGTCTTCACTTTCTGTGTGGTGATGTTCCCCCACGAAGTGTCTCTCCTACAACTGCTGGATCCTGATGGAGAAACCTCTTTTTCCCCCTCTCCTGAGAAATATCCGTCCCTTGCATCCCGGTTCCCCCGCAGCATGTGGCTTTTCTCTGAATTTTGCCTCTGTGCTTTCCATGTGCTACTGTGACTTCCCGCGCTGGGCTGTCACCCTTTGGGGACGGGCTGGAGCATGCGAGAGAGAGGGGTTTTCTGGGCAGCCCTTGAGCTGCACCCCCACGTACTTGAGAGCTCTCCCCCGGCATGGCCGAAGGAGTGCGGCCAGCCTCGGGTATGTGCAAATCACAGCCCAGGCACTCCAAACCACAAAGACTTAAAGAAAAAAACCAAATAACCCAATAATATATTTTGAGGTTCTTTTTTGTTTAACTTCTGGGTTTTAAGCTTAAATTTGAGCTGCTTTGTTTTCTGTGCAGTCGGAAGGTCTGGAAGCCTTCCTGTGGAGGGAAAAACTAAAATACCCACCGATTTGTGCGAGTCCTGCAGCGGCAGTTTGAGCAACGCTGGGCTGAGGGCAGCGGGCAGTGCTGCCGGGGCCTGGCGAGTCGGTTCGGGGTAGGAAAAGGGAGAGGGCAGCTTTTTCATCGTCTCTTTGAGTTGAGCCACCTCTTGTTTAGAAAGTGCTGCGGTGGAGCAAGTGCCAGGACCCAATGCAAGCCTGACTTCCCAGACCACTGAGGTTTTTTCGCATTTCTGTTTTAAAAATGCTCATTTTAACATCCTCCTGAGGGATAGCGCCCTTATCGCACCCCTCCCCTTGAGTGCCAGAAGGTGGGAAACATCCTCCCCTCTTGGTGGCCTCCCCTCTTGGTGGGGCAGTGGCTGGTGCTGGAGCATCCCCGGGGTGCAGGTTGGGTCTGGAAAGCTGCTCTGTGCCGCTGCCTGGGGAGACTTACGTGGGACCTAACCCAGTTTCAAGTAAGGTGTTTCTGCTGACACAGCCACCATGTGCTTTAATTATGGATTATTATGAACTGCTTTTATTTAAAGAAACTGGTCCCTCGTCACAGTGCAAGTCCCCAACCCCTTTTTCTCTACAAAAGGGGTGTTGTGCCTCTTACCTTTCGGCAGCATGCGCTTTAATTTCAGCTTGCAGCCCTGGCTGTGTAATCTAGAGGTGGGGGGAGCTTTCGGAGCGCTCTCACTCCATAACTCAGCCCAGCCCACAGCGCTAGGGAGGTATTTTGCACTCTGCCAAGGCAGATAATTAATCATTCCTGAAGAATGAAGAAATGTTTCTGGACTTCCCCCTGCCTTTTTTAAAGAAAAACAGGGATTTTGAAAGCTTGATGCCCCTCTGATGGGATGGAGGAAGGGGTTTGGGATGAGAAGTGCGAAGGTTGGTTGGGTCTTTGGGGAAAGCAATAGCAGGGTGGGACCGACCAGGCTGGGGGCTGTGTCCTTCTTGGTGTCCATCTGAGCATTGCTGT
>NW_009625011.1:8757-9057 GCF_000690535.1 Cariama cristata | reverse complement strand
CACGGTGTGCGTGTGCGCATGTGTCCCTGACTCCTGGCTGACAGGAGCCCAGAGGACCACTTGGTTTCCTTCCTTGCTGTGTTGATGCTTTTGGTGGCTTCCAACCTGGTTGCCCAGGGAGCATCTCTTTGACCTGCAGATGCTTTTCTTATAATTCTGTGGCTAATTGTTTACTTTTTTTTGCAGTCATTAAATTAAGCAAGGGAGATTTAAAACAAACCAACTAACCTGAAAAGAACTTTAGGCATGATGTAGAGCTCACCCATTTGATGGGAGGGTTGCTTTTAAGGCAAACTATTC
>NW_009625011.1:8384-8738 GCF_000690535.1 Cariama cristata | reverse complement strand
TAAATACTTGTTTTCACCATTCCCTTCACCCACTCTTCTATTTCTAGCTGTGGCTTGGACTTTAGAGAGAAGGAAGCTGTTGTCTCCTGTCTTTTGGAAGAGCTGATTGGGTTTGTACTTGGATCATGTAGGCAGGGGAGTGTTGGGTCAGCAGACAGATGCTTGCTAAAATAATACTGTTGGGTCTTAATGTCCCTTGTTTCCTCTTTCCATAGAGCATAGCATTGGGAAAACCATCAGGTGGTTCTGCTGAACAGTATCTGAAATGTATGGTCTGTATAAAGAGTAAAAAAGACTGAGCTGTCAATGTCGGGGGGGCGGGGGGGGGCTTTTACTCTCTGTGAGGGAGTGGTA
>NW_009625011.1:8013-8302 GCF_000690535.1 Cariama cristata | reverse complement strand
GTGCTGCCTTGAGTAGGCTATTGGTCATGACTTTCCCCACCAGCTCCTCCCTGGGAAAGGATCCTGGGAGCTGCCATGGATACAGGGCAGGAAAGGTGATGGTGTGACACCCAGCATTGGGCGTTGCGTTACCCCTTAGTGTAGGTATGTCTTTGGCTGTTGACTTCACAGCGAGTCTTCTCACAGTTTGCGAGTAGCACTGAAGATTGTTTCTCCTTTGAGCAGTCGATTATACAGAGTACCTTAAGCTGCTAATCAAAAGATGTGTAGGCACAGGAAAAATATGGCT
>NW_009625011.1:918-7982 GCF_000690535.1 Cariama cristata | reverse complement strand
AGTAGAGCAATTTCTGTAGCAAGTAGTTCTGGGTGGAGCTGTGACTCAGAAGACCTCCTTGCTCCAAGCCCCTGTGGATCCATTGATAACGGAGTATGTGTTAGCCTGCAGTAGGCTGAATCACACTCGATTGTGGTTTTTCTCCTGCTTTTCCATGACAGCTCGAGCAGGGACATGGCATTCTTCGCCTCCTTTCCTCTACTGCTGCTAGGGCCACCTAGTAGAGAGATGTGGCTGTTTTTCAGGCTCTTCTTACCTTGCAAAAACTGATGTGAAGCTTTATTAACAAAAGTTGCCTCTGGTTCCAGGAGTTTTCAAGGTGTGATACAGGGAAAAAAAAACCAAAAACAAACAGGAATCAGCTGGTGAAGGAAAGCCTCAAAGGCAAAGAAAACCAGTGTGTGCTGTATATATATACACACATACCATATGTCCAAATGGGAGGAGGATGGAAAGAGGGACAGTGGTATTTGCCACCTGTGCTCTCAGGTTGCCCATCTCAGCGATTTAGAGATGTTGTGGGTCAGAGTCTTCCAGTGGCCCTCTTGTCTTGTGTCTTGTCCTCTGTGCCTGGCAATGTGTCTTGGAGCTCACTTCAATAACACGAGGTGATGCTGATGGCCCTCGTTGGATGGCTTGTTCTCAGCCTCCCAAGGCTGATCCAGAGGAGCTTGCAGGCTGGAGTACATGGGCAATGAGGAAAAGTCCCCTTGGAACAGCTACCTTGTCAGGCTTTCAGCAATTTGTCTCCAGTAAACTGGGAGCTGGAAACACACGTCAGCTCTGCTGAGAGCAAGCCAGCCCTTTGTTCATGCGTCTCCTTGAAATGATATTGTGGTTTACTTAATTAAAAACACAGAACATTATTGTGGGAACGACAATGAATTAAAAAGATTAAATCTGGGAAAAGACCTACCTGGCCATCTAATCCGGCCCAACTCTGCTGTTCTCTGAGGTATCCTTCTTCCGTACAGTTTGAGGTGCCTCAGGTGATGTGTTTGCTCCCTGTTCCCCAAGGAAATCTTTCTGCGGTCTATTAGAGAGCTGTTTGCAGAAAGGAGCAGGCTGGTTTCATCTGCAGCCTGCTGCTTAATTATCCTCCCTGCTGTCTTTCCACCCAGCATGGGGTTTACTAACAAGCCTGGCCAGCCCTGGCAGAGAGGGCTCAGCTCCTCCTTGCTTAGCCCTTGCTGTTGAGTTGATGTGGCCAAGGAAGATGCTCTTGGGTAACCTGAAAGTGGGGTCTTCCCTCCTCCCTTCACAGCTGCGTTTTCTGAAGTATCATACTGGCGGGTTGAACTTGAAAGCTTGGGTTCAACCTTGGGTTGAACTGGAGGGCGTTAGCTGGCAGGCCAAGGAGCTCTTCCTGCGTATGCAGATGGGCTGCAGGATGCCTTTCCTTCCTGCTGGGCAGTTTAAGTTTGTATTTACGGACATCCTGCATTAGCTTTTTGTCTGTTGACTGTTGCCTACTTCAGTCCAGAGGTTCTGGAGCGCAAAACATCGCTTTGGGCTTGGTGGCATTCTGGTGGAGCACCTGAAAAGTAAGAAGTAGCAGGAGAAAATCCTCAAAACAGCCTTTCCCTGCTATGCCTGAGATAGGCAGATGGATGTTGGGAAGCTCTAAACTAACACCGAGTCAGTCTGCTCTTTTTATGGCTGTCACTGTGGGCTCCCTTGTCCTCCTTCCTCCCATCATGATCCCTTTGCAAGCACCTCCATCCCCAGCCGCGGGGCTCCGTCTGCTGCAGTGGGCTCGGCCAGGGAGGACCTGGCATGGTTGTGCTGCCAGAGTTCTGTTCCCAGCAGGGCACTTTCCACTCTGTTTTCAGAGGGAATGTCAGTCTCTTCAGTGTCTTGGGCTGATCGGAACGCAGTAGGGGAAAGCCTGCCTCTTGCTCTGTGCATCAGTATGGAAAAGTGAACTTCCAAGTGCCGAGGGTGGTGGAAATGGGAGATCAGCTCTTTCTGGGAGGGAGAAGTACCTAATTAATTCAGAGGACAGAGACTCTACTGTGGCACCCCTGCCCCCCCTATAACCTAGGGCTAGATCAAGTCAAGGAGCCATAAATGACTGCAAGGAGGAGGATATTGGGTTGGGAGGATGGGGGTTTTGAAGAATGATGCATGTGCTGGTGGGAAAATGCTTCATCTCCACCTCCTGGATCAGAGTGGTGGGACATGCAATGGCCATGGTGGTAACAGAGCAGTGGGAAGGGTCCCACCACACCCCGCGAAGCCGTGTGGCCCCAGATCTGCAGCAGGGATTTTGCCCACGGCCAATGCCGGGGATGTGCAAATACGAGCAGCTGCTGCTTAGGGCAAAGCTGCCCGAGGGATGTCCTGCGGTTGAGTGCTGTGACAAAACACCAGATGGACATTTCCACTGCCCCAGGCTCCTGTTCGACCTTGGGCGAGTTGCGTTCTCTCTCTGGCCGCATCCTGGAAGGCTGTGTGTTGAGCTGGGTCCTGCCAGGATGGCTGGGTGTGGGAAATGTGCCTCCCCGTGCCAGTGCTGCTGCCTGCTAATGCGTCGTTAAACACGGACTATTTGCTGTGCCTTGTCCCTGTGAGCTGCGCTAGGAGGGGAGTGGCTGCTCTGCCAGGTGGTCTCAGCAAAAATTAGGGTGTGTGGGGTTTTTTTTCCTGCTTCAGAAGAGCCTTTTGCCCTGCCTGTGTCTCTTCAGTAGGTGTCTGCGTGTTGCCCCATGTTGAGAACTGCCAAAATACAAATCATTGCCCGGGTTATGAACTGAGGTTTGCACTTTGAAACCTCGCTCGGTGAATGACACAAATCCCGCGGTGGTTTTTTGCACACCGGGGAGCGAACGTTAGCTCTGATGTAGGAAATCCAAACCTTGGGAGCTTCCTACTGAAAACGTGCCCTTCGCAAACACCGCTGCTGCTGGTGCTTGATGGGTGCTCGTGTGGCTGCGGGAACAAACGCAGCTTCCCCGCAAGGTTCTCCAACTCCACATGCTTTAATATACATAAAAAGGATGCAATTTCTTTTTAAGGTGATCTTGGAGTTTTTGATTTACCTTTAAGTATCAGCCCTTTGGGGTGTGTTCCAGTAACCATGGAAAAAAAAAATTGTCCTGGCAGCCTGTTGCTACAGAAATGTCATTTTAAAAAAACTCAAATCCTAAAGTTGAGGTTATTGTTTATTCCCATGGCTCCAGGAGCCGAAGCCTTAAGAAGAGCTGCTAGTTTTCGACAACCTTTTATTAGTCATGGGAACTGGCAGTTCTGAAATGAATATTTGCAGACCCTCCCCTCCCTACCCCTGCTCTCTCCTTAATGCAAAGAAAACTCTCACCTCCAGCCTGACTTCCAAGTACGTGATTGAGAACATGTGAATCCACAATGATTGAACTGTGAGTGACCTCCGGGGACTAAGTGGGTTAATCAAAGCTGGGCTCTTCCCCACACTTCAGTCGCTAAAGCTCCTGCATTTCCTCCTGATGGCTGATAAGGAGGGATTGAATTTATGAAAGAGATGAAGATGTTTGGATAAGCTACAGTACCAAAGCAAGCCTGCCTGACAAGTCGGGGCCTGAAGGAAGCCCATGGAGTTGGAGGGGGTTTGTTGAGTTGCTTTTTTTTTTTTCCCAGGCCCCTTCTCCCAGCTGTGTCTGTGGGGATCCATCTGGAGATGCGGCTGCAGCTCTGCGGTTGCAAACCCTGGGTACCCTGGCTGAAATGATGTGATCTGAATTTCGGCTTGGTCCTGGGCTCTGCGGGGCACAGCCGGGCTGGCTGGCAGCTTGCAAAGCCTCAGCCTTGCCTCGCTGCCCTCCCGTCGGGGCTGCGTACGGTAAAAAGCATCCGTCGTCGTCCCGGCAAAGCCGGTGTCACTGCTGTTTGCTGCTCCTATAGCAGAGGTGCTGCTGTACTGGTGTGATGGGGACTCAAGTGATGAGACCCAGGGGATTTCTGTGGGGACACGGGCACACAGCGGCCTCACAGAAATGTGTCCTAGCTCTTCCTCACCCCCAGCTCCGAGAGGTGCAGGGCGTTGAGACACGCTTGGCCAGCGGGGTGCTGTCCTGTTGGCGGCAGGCAGCCCCCGGGCAGAGAGCACGGCTGCATCTGTGACTTTCTTTCTGTACCGAGGTCCTAAATCAAAAATGTGAGTTCATGTTGTTGAGCACAACAGTTGGTTATTTCCCTGTTCTTCTCTTGCTGTGCCAGAAAGGCCAACACCTGTGTCTCGGAGATCCTTATCTCTGTATATTTTTAGACATGCCTTATCGATGCTGAGAGGAGGTGAATCATGTTTGAGAAAGGGAGCTGCTTCTCTTCCAAACGTGTTCTGGAAAACAGACCTGAGCTGCAGAGGGAGGGGAGGGGAAGGAGAGCAGGAGCGGGGAATGACCCATCGCAGGAACGCAGCATCTCTGTGGCTGCCTGCGGGGAGGACAGCCTGTCCCCCTTGGTTCAGTGGCTCTTTGCTGGGACACGATGGCTTCTCACGGGGCACTGAGCAGCCTGGTTCCGCCAGTGGGAAAGGAGATGACAGCTCTAAGGGTTTTCCTAAACCTTAAACCTGTGGTTCCCTTCCCCAGTCCTAGACCAGTGGCCAGTATGAGGGTAGACCCAGGAGGGGCTGGTGTGGAGTGCTCGGAGGGGGATCTGCAGGTCTGGGCTCCCGTCTGCGGTGCTGCCTGCCGGAGGCTGGGCAGGGTCTGCTGAGCCCCTCTGTAACCTTGCTCATGGTCACGGTGCCTCGGTTGTCCTCCTGGAGCCGCCTGAAGAGGAATTCTCCATTTGGGTGCAGAGCCATGGAGTGATGAAGCCACTGGTTGTCCTTCCCTGGGAAGGACTTGGCTTTTTGCTGCTCTCTGGGCTGGCTGCTGAAGCTGGAGACCTGGGGTGCTGCTGCCTGTGACCCCAACAAGGCAGCTCTGTTGGTGGCCATGAAGGTTTTTTGCCTTCAGGAGGCTGGTGGGTGAGGTGGGGAAGGTTAAACCGTTGGAGCTCTGGGCATGGTCATTGCCCCCTCCTTTGATATCCCCCCACCTCTGCAGGAAAAGAAAGTAATGTGGGTTGATGTCTCCATTAAAAAGCTGCAGCAGTAAAAGTGGGTGGCTGAGCTGAGAGGGGAATGCCCACAGGTAATTTATCTTGACATTTATAGAAAGCATAAGGGTTTACTCATTCATAAAATGAAGGAACAGGGTGTTTTTCTGCATCGGCTGGGCTCTGGAGCTGCTCGAACATTATTGTAGCTGATGGTAATCGTTTCCGGACGTGCCCCAATATGCCTACGGGGGTTGCATGGGAACAGTAACGATGTGGGACAGGAGAGCAAACCTGTTGGACAGGAACGGGCCCGGCTGGAGCTAACAAATCCTCGTCCTCCCCGGGCAGGCGAGGGCGAGAGCCAAGGGGAGGACCTGCTGGTGGCTGGCACCGGGAGCTGGCCTGCCCTGGGCTCTCGGCTTGTTTTAACTGGAGGGAGTCCTCGTCCTGGGGCTCTCCATCCTCTGTAGCTCTGAGGAACGGCGAGGAATGCTTTGGTTTTTTTAGAACAAACTGTGTTTCAAAAATGAATTGTGTTGCTTGTTGTTCCGGCACAGAGAGAAAGCTGCTCTGTGCAGGACGGAGCAGACGCGGAGGGTCTGGCTCCAGCCTCGGGGCAGAGAGAGCAACTGGACGCATCTTGAGATTTCTTCCTGCGCTGGTGTTTCTCTGTTTGGGGAAGGTCTGTGGCTTCCCGTGAGCTCAGACCTGCCTGCTGGGTCGTGTCGGAGCACCCAGGCTGGCTCTGTCAGCGCTTTGGAGGGGTATGGGGGTCTGTGTGCAAATGCACTGGCTTGCAGAGCTTTTCTACTTAGCAGGTCAGAAGGTTGTGTAGGTGCTATGGCCCATCTGTCTTTGTTGTTGAGATGCCTCGTATCTCTTCTTGGCAGAGAACCAGGTATGTTAGGCTATCACAAAGTCTGTGGTGATATTCTGGCTTTTTATGGCTGACCTTGTGGCACTGGGCTGCTGAATAGCCATGGTATCAGGAGTGTTATCATTGTTAATCCCCCTGTAATCCAACTTGCTAGCAAGCCCCGGTCTCCCTCTTGCTAAATTAGCAATTGTGGCAAACCCACCGGTGAAGGATCGGCAGGGGAGATGCACTGGAGAAGACCTGGGGTCTCGTTTTGGGGAGCAGGGGCGTTGGAGTTCCCAGGCCCCCATCCTCAGAGGCTGGAGCTGGCCTAGGACATCCCTAGCATCCCTAGGACAGAAAGCAGGGGGCTATGACAGGGAGAGGAAGATCTTCCCTGAAGAGATCTCCTGGTGTTTCTCAAGGCTACGGGATGTTAAACAAATACACCAACCTGCAGTAACTGGGACTCAGCTGATGGGGAGAGCCTGGTACTGCATTGCAAGCAGCACCTTACCTGGCCGGAGATGCTGAGGGCTGTGCAGCCTGGCACAGTGGCTGCCTACCTCCCCAAACCGTATTCTTGGCTCTAAAGGGGTTTTTCCCTCTCTGGTTGCTGCCAACAGTAAGTGCCCAACTTGGAACTGAATCTTAGTGTTGGGCATCTGGTGCTTATTGATCCAGGGTAGCCACTAGCCTGGAAACCGTAGAGCTCAGGAAGAGGGGCTGATACCCTCCTTGAAGAAGCAGCGGAGGGAGCAGCTTTAGCTGCAGGACAGCTGGGCTTCAGCCGGGCACTGCTGGCAGCTCACAGCCGGGGTCAGCAAAACCGATCACCCAAACCGCCCCCCGCCCCGTGAACCGGAGGGGAGCAGACTTGCCCGTGCTTTGCTGGCCTGCCTGGGTGTTTGATAAACAGTGGGGCTAACGAGGAGAAACCTGCCTGGAATTGTCTTAAGGTGATAAAATTCCTGTGCTGCTTGAGTGCACCGGTTAGCGCGGCTGTATGTGAGATGGTGCTGGGCTTGGCTCTGGGTCTCTCCCTCCCCTCCGTGTGTCTCCTCTGAGCACCCCGGCACCTTTCTGGCCACGCACCCCACCTGCGCCATCACCATGGCCATGCCATGTGGGAGATGACCTCGAGTGCCACTTTTCTGTCCCCCCGGGGTGGGTAAAGAGGCTG
>NW_009625011.1:302-874 GCF_000690535.1 Cariama cristata | reverse complement strand
TCTGCACCCGCCCGGGTTTTCCCCCTGTTTCTTGGGAGCGGCCAAGCCGCAGTTTTGGCAACAGCATCTTGAGGGAAATGACGTGCCCGAGTGTTTGAGCAGGTGAGCCTGAGCAAGCGCGGCCGTGACTCAGATGCACCCGGCTGCTGCCGGCACGGTGCCAAGGCCACCTGGGGCTGTGGGGGGGTGCTCCTGGGCTGGGGGGGTGCGATGGGGTCCTGAACCTGGCGTGGGGTACTGTGCCTTCATTGCATGGGTTTTTAGGAGCTTGGGTTAATCTAAATCTTGATTGAATGAAGTACTTCATCACTGGCTTCGTTTGAGGTGGGTGAGTCACCCGTTGAGTCACGCTGTTCCCTTGCCAGGTGGGGGACCAGGGAGGGGACACGGCCCATGCTCAGATGTGACCGGGCTGCATGGTCCGGAGCTCTTCTGATGCTGCTCTCATGGAAATCTCCTTCCTGGTGCGCTCCTAGCGCTGACATCCATGCTGACTGGAAATGGGGTCTTCCCCCCCCTACCCCCTCCCATTTTTTTCCCCTTGATCTACTTTTTTGGTGCCGACTCAGCCA
>NW_009625011.1:0-270 GCF_000690535.1 Cariama cristata | reverse complement strand
GTTTCGGGCTCAGCCAGAGGCGACCCGGAGCCCCGAACCCTCGGTGCAGCCCCTGCCTGCAGCTCCGGTGCCCGCTCCCACCCTGTCGCTGGGCCTTTCCCCCTCTGATGCTTTTACGAAGTCGCAGCGTGCGGCCGTGCTGCGGGGTAAAAATAAACAATTGGGCCTTAATCTGCCCCCCCAAATCTCGAGATGCTGAAGCTTCCTTGCTCGCAGCAGGGTCTCCAGCGTGGTGGGAGTGCGTGGGACAGCCCTCTGGGGGTGTGGGGG
>NW_009625010.1:0-19414 GCF_000690535.1 Cariama cristata | reverse complement strand
TGTCCAGATGGACGCCGGTGATGAGCGGTCTCTATCAATCACTAGAACTATCATTTTCTGTGACAGCTGAATTGGTGCTGTTCATAAATATATATTACCTTCCAGCCATTGATTATGCAAATACATGCACATATTGCATGTGTATGTTGGACCTGCTCCACAGATGAATCAGGACTGTGTAGTGAAAGTGCTCCACTGCCTAGACAAATTGCTTGTTGCAGCAATTAGGAGGTATATGATGAATAAGAAAGAGACTAGGGGGAGGGAAGGGAGGATTTCTTGCTTATCATGGTTGAATACCAAACTGAAGAACTGGATACTATCCCTCCACCCAGTGAGGAGCTCCCAAGATGTGCTCCATAAAAGACTCAGAGCCAGTAGGTTAGCCTAAGGTGGAAACTTTTACTCAGTTATCATGACACCTCAGAAAAGTGCCCGTTGTCTGTATCTGTAGGTTGTAGGCAAATCCAGGCTGGGCTACAAAGAGGCAACTATGACTCACTCTCTTCTTTAATAAAAAGATGTGGGGCAGAAAGAGACAGAAATTACCTTTTTGTGAAACAATCATTTATGGCTTTATCTAGATTAATTTTCTGGGTATTCAAGTAGACTGTATCCTGTGGGATTTTCTGTCTAATCAGGTGGCAGATGTTTTCATGCAGAGGCTTTTCTTTCTCTCAGAAGACCTAGAGAGGCAATCCCCTTCCCATGCTTAGAGATCCACATACTCACCCTTAAATAGTGATTGTAGTGAAAGCCTGCCTGTAGCGTGCATCAACCATACTTACATATAGGTGTTGTGGCTTTGACACCTGATGCAGATGTTGGCTTACAATTATCTTAATTTGATTGCAAACTACCCTGGTTTCAATGCACTGGCAGGAAATTTGCAGCAATACCTGGCATTTCAGTTCTAAACTAGGAAGATTCTGCAAATAATTCCATTTTCTTGGAATGTGTAGTTCTGGATTAAAAGTTCTATTACATTAAGTGAGGACCAATTTTTCAAACATTAAAAATGGAACAAAATTTTTGTAGGTTTGTTTTTTTAATTTCAACCAGCTATTAATATTAAACATCGTTAAAACAACCCTCTGCTCCAGAGATGTACAATTAAGTGTCCCCAGAATGTAATATCAAGGATAGCAACTATTATTGATTAATTTCATGATACAGGTTACAGTATTCACTTTAGAGAGTCATTCAATACTAGTTATCAAAATCTATGCAGAGGACAGGTGAAGGTTATGAAACTGTCTGGAGAACACAGCTAACAAAGTAAACTCAGCTGTGAGTTCTGTGCATGACTTATTACTTCTAATAATGTAAAGATGTGCGTATTAGAGGCCCTATTGATCATCAGTAGCTACATTTCAAGTCAGAATTAACAAAGGTACTAAGACAAACACAGAAAATAATAGCCCATTAATCTAGGTAACAGAAGTGAACTGCGAAGCTTAGTGCCCATTTGAAAGTCACTTGTAGAACAGAGTTTTATTCTACCCACATAGAAGCTACATAGTGGAGAAGGAAAGGTAGTATCTTTCTTATATGTCTGAGATTGGTACCACAATGAGTACTACTGCAAATCCACATATTTTGCTTTTTAATGCTATTATTGTTTTTCTCAGTGTCCTTAACATCTAACACATACTTGTTTGTTTTCATTGGTGTACAGTAACTTCCACTACAAGCAGTTTACTGAATGGAAGGAAAATATAAGGATTCTCTGCCTGACACAAAGATGCTCTAAAACCACAGGCAATTTGATTATCCTTCTCTGCTTCTGTTTCTCCTTTTATCACCTTTCTTTTGCATTAGAAACATTTCTTTGAAATGGCTACATACCTCATCTTGTTCCAACTGATCTTCCCACTACAGCTGCAAGCTCTAATGCCTTATTACAATACAAATGAATAATAGCTTTTACATACCAAGAAAGAATTTTAGATGAACTTCCATTTTGGTAAAAAACAACCTCCTCTCTTAACAACAAACAAATAAACAAACAACAAAAACATCCCTTGCCCCTAAAAGTTAGCATCAGCAATTAATTTTTCAAGTTTCATATTTATGAAACTGCACAGAAAAATCAGACCATCTGGAAACTAAAACTTTTCCATACATTATAACTTTAGTTCAAACTATACCAATTTCACTGAATTTACATTGCTTTTTGCAGTTATTTGAGGTGACTGGAGCAGTGAGGGATGTGGACCATGACACCCAGGTGATGAATGTGGTGAAGGTCACTCAAGTTTCCTCCTGCCAGCTGAAATGAGAATCCCCTCCTTTCCACAGATGGATGTGGCTACCCAGCCACCTGCAGCTGTGGGCTGTTACACCCATCCAGTCACACCAGCTTGCACTGTCTATGAAGAATTAGAATTCCTTTCTTTATTGCTAAAGAGAAAAGGTAAGGAAACATGGCCTATAAAATGGAAATTATCACACTGAGCTCTGTCACTGTGGTGACCATCTGTGTCTGGCAGGCTAGCAGATTCATTTAGCTGGTGAAAACACATGATGCACTGAATTACAGGAGGGGAGAAGATGGAAAGTTGAACCTACCTGTGCCCTGTAAAATTACTTTTCTCCATGATATGGTAGCTTTGTCATCTTTTACAGTGACTTACGGGTGATAACAAACACCCTCTATGTGAAGGCTAGTCTAACTCTCCTATTGATTTTTCCCAGTCCTGTGTACTTATATAATAAGAAAAATGTTGCTTGAAACTGATTCTGATAATCTTAAAGATGTTATTTACTTTTTGAAAGGTGAGCTGGATTATGATTAATATGGTAAATAGCTAAAACCTAATAGAGTCAATGCTTCTTTATATCTCACAGTGGTCCAGTCCTGCTGCGGAGAAGAAAGTAACAGTCAAGCCTGAATTAAACACTCTCAGCTTTCATGTTTGTGCAAGGGATTTTGATTTATTTACTTATATCTATGTGTAGGCCTCCATTCAATCACAGGAACTAATGCCATCCTTCTCCACAGAATGGGGATGAGAAATGCAGCTATGTGCCAGATACAACCTCCTTCCCCACTTCCCCTGCCCCTTTCCAGGGTCAATCTCAGCACTAGTCCAGGCTTTTGGTGATCAGCTGAGTACCATGGTACATGTTTTCCTCTGAGTGGATCAGAGACGCTTTTTACAGGGCAGTGTAGTGAATTCATGACAGTTTCTCTATCTCTTGTTTGCACTGGGAGGCTGTGACAGGCAGGGACCTCATGGCATCAGCACAGCCTACGACGAAGGGTGCAATTGAACCATGCTACCCTATACCTATCCCTATCTCTCTCTCCTCTCCTTTCCTTTTTCCTTCCCTTTTTAACCAAAATCACATCCCACCAGTGCACCAAGACTCTCAGTAACTCCCTTGGGAGTCACTGTAGGATGGAAGTAGCCACACTTGAGAGCTATCTCGTGCCTCTTGCCTCCCTCCACTGGAAATGGGGAATCATTTACTATGAGCGTGCAGAAGATACAGCTTCTCCTTGGCAGGTGAGGCAAGATGGAGCACAACTTGTGAGTTCTGCCCTTCCTTGCTGGCTCTCAGAAGGGGCTCCAAGGCCACCCATCAGCCATGAACCTGTTGTAGGAGGTCTGTGTGGAGTCTTTCCTTTAGAATCCACAGGAACAGGAGTTCTTCTTGCTATTGATTAGCAACAGCTCAATATAAAAGTGTTTTAGGTAGCAAAGCTTTACTGGAACCACAGTTGCTTCTAGTGCTGCTGACTCTCAAAGACACAGCACTGTTCATTACACACTTCCTGAGCTCATCTTCCTTTCTCTTGAGATCACAATGTACATTTGTCATGTTGTGCAGGAGCCTACAAACAGCAGTGCTTGCTTTGATTTTTCTCTTGGCATTCCAGCTGGGCAGTGATATGTTGTCTTGTCATGCTGAACTACCACTTTGTTTTGATATTTTTTATGCAGTGACACAATATTTCCCAACATCTTACCTTGAAATTGGAGCTGAGCCTAAATGGAAGGAAAAAACATTAAACTTTCTTGTTAAAATGGAAAAATGAATAAAAATTAAAAAATGAATAAGCCTTTATATGTTAGTACTCATAAGGGGATTTATCTACAGCATGGTTTGATTTTAACTCATAAATCTAAACTGATGGTAGCTTTTTAAGCTGTAAAAATGTACAAAGTTACTTATCAAAATTATTTTAATAAGCCATCTACTCAGTATAGTAAAATTTCTACCATGTTCCAAATAGAATTGGAAAGAAATTCAGTCAATCTAAAAGACCATTCAGTAATTTTTTTTCTTATTGATCCTGGGAGGAAGTTGTGATACACTTTGTGAATTCTCACCAGAGATGTTTGGCTCTTCGATCAGGACTTATTCTGCTGAAGGAAGCGAGTACAATTAAGTTAGTAACATACCAGTGATGCTGTCATGCAGTCATAAAGCACAATGAAAACTCAAAATAACTCATGATCACTGGTCATCCCTCCCAGAGAACTGAGACTAAAAACATCGTTTGCAGGATTTTTTTGTTTATTTGTTTCTGTTATCTCTCTCTTTTGCTTTAACAAGACTAAAATACACATTAGAAAGGTACCAATACAAAAATGGAACTGAGGAATATTTTAAGTAATTGAGTCTATTGTTTTAGTAAATGCTGCTGTGAACAGTGAAACATGCATGGTGGAGCCTCCACTGTTGTGGACTCTCATGTCAAGATAATTGTCCTCAATAAGTGTGCTTCTATGGATGGAGAATTTCTAACATCCCCCTCCCCTCTGGTGCTTAAATTGAAGTTGAGTTTGGGGTTCACCATACCTTGAGGAGGACACTAACATGGGTCTTCCTTTATGTATTTCCACAAAACAGGAAGAAATTTGATAGTTTAAATTTAGGTTCCTTCCCCCCAATCTGACAGGCAGAAGGATTTTGTTCACTTCCCTTCTCTACTCACTCTTCTCTTGCCCCAGTGACTCTCCCATCGTGCAAGCATTTCCGCTTAATCTGTCTGCTCCTTCATCTCACACATCATCAAAGTAAAAAGAAAAAGGAAAATA
Organism: Cariama cristata; assembly: GCF_000690535.1. Lineage (NCBI taxonomy): Eukaryota > Metazoa > Chordata > Aves > Cariamiformes > Cariamidae > Cariama > Cariama cristata. Next base: position 14,363 of record NW_009625010.1, on the reverse strand, counting down.
AAAGACAAATAAACCTGACAAAAGCCCTAAATACCTTTTCAGCTTTTGTCCCTCTCCTGCTCTTATTAACAGCACTGTCTACAATCATTGTCTGAAATGGTTTGCTACAGATAATCCCACAGTTCTGTTGGGCTTGCAGGTCCTTAGCTATGTTCAAATTTAGGTCTTCATTTTTCCAAAACTAAAGGCTTTTGCAGCCATTCTGACGTTCCTGTCCAGGTTTTGGTCAGCTCTTGTTCTGATAAGCAAGGTACATCTCTGTCACCCCATCACATACAAGCTTGCCTTCCTCATATCTGTGTAAGTCACTGCTGTCAGAAGTGCTCTCCCAGGCTGCTACTTTGACCATGTCGCCTGTCTCATGACATCTTTTTACACTTCCCTCAGGATTCTCTTTTCTTTTTACAAGAAAACCAAAACAGAGCACCTATTTGCCTTAACGGAACTAACTGAACTTAGCTGCACTATCCACCCAGCCTCTTTCAATCAGTATCACAATGTCAACTCCTGGCTCTGCTCCACCCACGATCTGCCAGCATCCCCTTGTTGCCCTCTCCCTTACTGCCATGCATTTCCCATAACAAATGCCAGAATTCATAGCCTCATCCCCCCAAAATACGCTTAAAGTCCATCCTCTTCACCAACCCTACAAAGAACTTAACAACATTATGCAGCCAGCCCCTCTGCACCCTGAATTTTTGCCTTTGTTGTCTTAATTTCCCCACCTCTACCTAGATGTTTGGTTCTAGCTCTACTGTGAGCAGTTTTGGAGTAGAGAATGCCTTTTTTTCTGCCTATCTGTGCAGTATGTGGAACAACAGGATACTGGCCTATCATCCTGGTGAGGATTTCCAAGGACTAACAAAGATAGCAATGAAGAAAAGATGGTATCTGAGAAAAGTAGATACTACAGAAAAAAATTATAAAAAAATCTTTTGAACTTTATTCATAATTTCACCTGGGATCAATGACTTTTTATATACTTTGAGGCCAGAAAGAATCACTTTCATGATCCATGTGTTGTATCTTGAGGTACAAAAGTACAAATCTGCAGTAGAACTTCAACAAAGAATTCCCATTTTGACTGAAAATTTTCTCTTGGTAAAATATGCCGATGTTTCACTACCTCTTATATTAAAATTTGGCTTCTTTTTTATCCAGTTTACGTTTTCTGCTGTGCCTTTTTCTGCTAGGTGAGAAAGACCATCTCTGGTGAATATACTACCTCCTTTCATTCAACTCTTGAGTTTCCGTTCCTAGTCCTGCTATCAACATTTGAATTTCAAATACTTGACTAAAGAGATTTAAAATTCTACACAGATGTGGATCTTGATTTGTGTACTGATTTTGTTTGGGATTAAGTTAATTGTCTTCATAGTAGCTTGTATGATGCTGTGTTTTGGATTTGTGATAAAAGCAGTGTTGATAACACAGGGATGTTTTAGGTTCTGCTGAGCAGTACTTACACAGAGTCAAGGCCTTTTCTGCTCCTCACACTGCACTGCCAGCCAGTAAGCCAGGGGTGCACAAGAAGTTGGGAGGGGACACAGCTGGGACAGCTGACCCCAGCTGATCCAAAGGATATTCCATACCATATGATGTCATGCTCAGCAATAAAACTGGGCAGGGGGAATTTGCCAGGGCTTTTCTAACTTTTGCCCATCTGATTCTCTTCCCCATCCCACTGGGGGTGTGAGTGAGCATCTGTGTGATGCTGAGCTGCCCACCGGGGTTAACCTGCAACAATTTGTCCCTGAGGTAGAAGGATAGCTGGCTTAACCTGCATGGGACACTTTTACCCCCTCTTCTTCTGACAGTGTGGATGGGAACTACCACATGACAAATGACTGGTTCATTCATGATCAGTGTGAGACTTTACCTTTTGAGAAATCATCCATGAGCCTTCTATTTGTTTCCCAGGGCCGGAAATAAGAGCATCCGTTCCAGTAACCAAATGATGCAGGAGCTAGCAGTGTGCCAGCAGTTAGGTATACAATTATTAGGGTTAGGGAGACAGTGTTCCTGGAGGGCACTGAGCCTTACTGGAGCATCAATTACAAGATACAACCCTGTAGCTAACAACACATCATGATTCATGTCTTGAGTATATTTTCATGTAGATTATAAATAAAAACTGTAACCTCCAATTAATCCCAGTTCAGTGCCTTAAATTTGCGTTAAGTGAAAGGGATCAGGTTTAGAAGGATTAATGTAGCTTTTTTTTTTCCCCCCCTTGAATTCATAGACTATTTGTAGCCATTAAATATAAAAAGAAATAAAAAGAGGATTCAGCTGGGTTCAAATATGAACTGAAACACCTGGCTACCTGGTTGGAAAGCAGTCTGACTTCTCAGAGTATGAGAATTTTTCCCCCAAATGTCCCAAGTCTAACTTGGGATGGTTTGGCATTTTATAAGATGTTTTGTTCTATGGTTTTAATCTCAGAACACTTAGCTTCAAACTGGATAGACTATAAAAACCCACTCACCCAAAAGACTGTTTGAGATAACTAACAGAAGGTAGCCCCACATGCATCTTTCTCTTGAACTCTTCTTCAAGCTTGCTGATGCTTTTCCTACCATAACTCCCACATGCATGAGAAACCGCCGTGTCAAGATTCACAAGCCTTTTTCTTTTGACCTTCGTTCTTTTTGTTGTATCAGATCCATTCAGCCAATGCCTGTTCTTCTTTTCCCTCTCCCTGTCTGTCTGAATGGCTTGTCTCTTGTATCCCTTCTGGCATTTAACTTCTGAGTTGTCTGGGCAGGAACTCTGTTGTTGTGACTTAGCTTTATAGCATCTGGTCCTAAGGGACCCTGATCCCCAGTGATGGTCTTTCAGCACTCCTGCTTTCCCAGTGATTCTGTCTCATATAGCAGGCAGCTCAGGAAGTACCTGAAAATATATTAAGCATATAGCACAATATAGCACATCCCAAGAGAATCTGATTTAAGACCAAATCTTTGTTTTTACAGTATATTTTCTTGTTGAACAGTTCAAGTTAAGGACAAAGTGTCAGCCTAAATTTATCATCTTTGGTTATCTCATGTCACAGCCTTTGTGTTATTTTTATGCAGTTTACTTAAACATACAATAAATAAAGGTCATTTCGTTCTACTTAGAAGAATTTTTATTGCTTTATTTTTAAGAGTGACCTTATTGCTAGTAGATAGACAGGCAGCTCAGCAGTCTGGAATAGTTTATTCCAGAGTTTATCAAGCACACTGTGTATGCTGCTGATAGTGCACAAGCAAATGCAAAAGGAGCAAGGCAGCTCCTCCTGTTGGTTTCTTCAAAGAAAGAGCTGAGCTGAGGAGTAAGAGCACATGCACTTCTGTCTAAATACATACTTGGTCATTAGCATCTGAGAGGATTGATGAGAAAAAACTGGTAAGGAAAGATGAGGCAAGAAGCATTGAATTGGTGATGCAAGTGCAGATGGGGAAAGTATTGGGATAGAAGTGATAGCTGCAGGTATATGTTCATGAGGACATAACTCTGGGTCCTAGATGGTGGGAGACTTGAACACAGGCATGGGGTTTTGCTCTAAGGAAAGGTATTGAGGTTATACTAATATTTGGGTGGAAAATATGGAGGATAGACTCCACTTACACATGTAAATTGTCCAGAACAGAGCTCAGAATGGACCTACAGCTATGGTAGTACCCAGACAAGCCAATTCTGAGAAGCCCTTGTTTATGTGCCATCTCCATTCTGGAGAAGAGGAGGCTGAGGGGAGACCTTATCGCCCTCTACAACTGTCTGAAAGGAGATTGTAGCAAGGTGGAAGTTGGTCTCTTCTCCCCAGTAACTAGCGATAGGACAAGAGTAAACGGTCTCAAGTTGCAGCAGGGGAGGTTCAGGCTGGACATTAGAAAGAACTTCTTCACTGTTAGAGTTGTTAGGCATTGGAACAGGCTCCCCAGGGTGGTGGTAGAGTCATCGTCCCTGGAGGTTTTCAAAAAACATTTAGATGTGATACTTCAAGACATGGTTTAGTGGGCATGGTGGCATCAGGTATACGGTTGGACTTGATGATCTTTGAGGTCTTTTCCAACCATAAAACGATTCTATGATTCTATGATTCTTCCAGGCCATGCCACAAGCTGACTGGAAAGGTTAAGGTGGTTTATCCCCCACCTCTGTGTGCTGGCTTTATGGTACTTCTTGTTTCTACCTTGCACAAGAGATGATGCTGTTACACAAGGACTTAGGACACAGCTGCTAATCTGCCCCTGTACTATGAAGGTGGCATACTTATTTCAGAAAGGTAAACAAAGAAAGGCATAGCTGTCACTGGGAAATTGTAAGGCAATCTGGCATGAAAGCTGCATCTCACTCCTTCAGGATGTGGTTCTGCAGAAGTGCCAGGAGGCTTGAAATAAGAGTGTGCCAGAACATCTGAAATATTTAACACCAGACAACTTCTAAAATTAAAAATGAGGAAAAAGGAATATTAAAAGAAATGCCATGAAGACACACAAAAAGACTGTTGTTTTTAAACATTCCTCGGGGTAAGTGAAATGCAGGGAGTTTCATATAATAGGATTTTTCAGTGTCAAAACCAAAAAAGATTGAAATAACTATGCAATGTCAGAATTAAAAAAAAAAAAAAAAAAGAAAAGAAAAAAAGGTGTCCAAGAAGCTATCCAAGAGTGGCCTCTTCCATCTTGGGTTTTATTTTTCTCTGAAAGAGTTTTTTGAATAGCAATTTTGAGATCATATTCCTTCCTCCCTCTAAATCAGAGTTAAATATAAAAGTTTGTTCACTTCAACCTCAGCATTGTATCTGTGTACTTTGTGATGACTGTGACATTGTGTAATATGTGAAGTACATTAAAAGCAAAGTAACCTGTAAACCAAAATGTTAAAGAAATCTGCACCAAGATTTTCCCTGTCCCACAAGTCACCATCTGTACGCTTGGTGACAATTACAATTACAGTGATTGCTCCAGAAATGCATCACTTGCTATTTTGTGCCTGCATCATTGGCAGGGAAATTTCCTCTTTAGGGATTAGCCAGAATAATGGAATTTCTAGAAAATGATGAATCTTCACAAAATGAAGGAAGGAGTTGTTTCCCATGTTATTATTTTTATCAGTGGAAAATAGAAGTAATAATAATACTTGCACAATAAGACTATAGTAAATTAAAGAAGATGTGGATCCTTTATAAAAAGGATCCTATGAAACTTTAAAAAAAAAAACAAAACAACAATCAGAATAGATTTACTATGGAAGTAAAGTAAAACACAATGTTTTTCAAAATAATTATTCTGGAGTCAAGTGACATAACCTGCTGAACTGAAGCCTGAAAAAGTCAGTTTAGTATGAAAAGTGACACAATCCTTACAGAGAAGTGTCACAATCAAAATTCTCTGCTCTGTACATAGGCACATTCAAATTTATTCAACAAGATACAGTACAGGAGGTCCTGCAAAGAGAACTTCTTTTGCAATTTCCATAGCATTGAACCCATTAGATTGATGATTTAAACAAGCTATCTAGATTTCCAAGTAGATATGTAATCAGAATGGAAATGCACTGGAAATTTTTTTATTCATGCTACACTGGATTTATCTCACCATAATGACACTTTGCAATGTCCTTTTCTCAGGATCAGTGCTGAAATGTCATTCTAGCTAATGCTTTGCATAAAAAAGGGCATATTCTATGAAACGTGAAGCGGGCTCTCCTACCAGTTAAAAGAACCATCCCTGATGGAGGATAAAATGCTAAAGAATACAAAACTACATATTCTTGTCTTGGAAATGTCAGTAGTGGCTTTTGCTTTGTAGGTGTGAAGAGGCGTGGGAGAAGCTATTTTAAATTACCTAATTAAGCAAAAGGAAAATGGGCATGCTGGCAGCAGCTGTGAGGCAAGGATGTTGTATATGGGCATTGCCTGCTAACCTCAGTCCCTGCGCATGTAGCACCTTTTGAGAATTGTTGCCTGATATTGACTATGAAGATGATAAGTTGTAATTGCTGCTACTGATTAAAGAAAGATTGCAACCGCAATTTGTTTGTGCTAAAATAACAACAACAACAATAGTATTACTGCTTTTCTCCTTATGTTACCCATACCTGCCCACTTGCACTAATTGTAGCTATTGTTTAAGTGAAGAAGTGGTATCAATTGACATAACAAAGATACTGCAAATTCCTACCTGGACACTCCTACCTCAGTTTAAATCAAACTTATTTTGCATTAAGGCAGCTAGGAATAGTATCTGGTGAAATGCTAACACTGCTGCTTTGCAGTACAGTAGAGAAGTCAATGCAGGTATACATAGATTCAGCATAATCAGTTTATAGGTATTGCCAGATCTATACATGGGCTCACATCTGAGTAGTATAAGACAGTAGTGCCTTTTGGCTAAAGGTTTCTGCCTTCTTAGCTGAGAGGTGTAATTCATTCTGTGAAACCTCCTTGACTGTTACAGTGGAATAAATAAATAAATAGAACCCCTCCCCATGGTTTAGTCCACTTGACTTCGTATTGCATAGAAATGGACCTAACAGGACAGTAATTGGAAATTAAGAAATGGCCACATCTGAGACCCTGTGATGACACTTGCCTGGCTACATCCTTAACCAAATGACATCAGTTTGCCTGTGAACAAAAGCTTATTCAGCCTGCTCCCAGGTTTTGGATTAAGGGCTCTGGGTAGGGAAGTATTTCACGTACGATCTGATACTTTAAAATTTTGTTTTACTGTTTCTCAGAGGAAAAACAATTGAAAATTATCTGTGAAGGAATATTGAGCCCTGACTCTGGAGCTGATGAACAGCAGCTATGGAAACCCTGGAGACTCTGAAAGCACAGTGGTCTGCTAGCTAGCAAACAGGGAGTTTTGGCTCTTGAGGATCCATGAAGTGGCTCTATGCTTCAATCTTGCCCTGTCTGGCAAGTGAGCTGTCAAAAAACTGGGAATAATCAGAAACTTTGGTAACTTGGTGGACAAGCAAGTGGACTGAAAGATCTGAAATGGGCAAACTGGTAGGGTACACATGAGAAGCTTGTAAAACTAACCATCTTCTCAAAATCGTGCAATTCTGGTTAATCAGCAAATTCTGATAAGAAAGAAAACTTCATCCTTACTCTGGTTACAGTCTTTTTGGTCTATACCTCTACAGAAGCAAGAAAACGGAATTCTTCTCCTTTTGTCCAGACATTGCCAAAGAAATAACATTAAATACCATTTTTGTTCAGACTAGTGTTCTTGACGTTAATGGAATAAAGCGTCCATTGGCTTTAACGGAAGTAAGTTCAGACTCATCTGTAGTTTTCCACTTTCTCTTCGCTGCTTGTATCACCCACAGGAATTGCTAAAATGTTGTGAAGAGGTTAGATTAGCAGAAGGGAAATGGAAACACAGGAGATGAGATCCCATATGGGCGAGCTTGACTCACAAGAATACATAATCAAGTGTTTATCTGCTTTTGCTGGCTACAGAGCTATTCCTAAGTCTTTAAGATGTTCACGTAGGTTCTGATTAATCAAGGTAATCAACCAAGATAAATCAATTAATCTATCAGACTTTTATCAATTGTGATGTTAATAGAAAAGCGGCATTGAGGGCACAAGTTTGTCTGGTACAGTCTTAATTTGGCCATAGACATGTTTCAAACAACATCCTGCCCCTGAGGAGGTGCAAGAAATCCTGCCACTTCTTATGTACAGACTCTGAAAAGAGGGCTTTTGTCCTTCCCCCTAGAGACAATTATGGCTGTTTATTGACCATGAAGTTTTATGGCCTTTGTACTTTTATTCCTCTTTGCTTTTGCATGCAGATTACAACCAAGTCTCAAGGGCATGTGGCCAGATCAAATGCATGAAGTAGAATTTATTTTCCTTTAATGATAATAAGACAATATTTACATACACAATAGCATAATACGGGATATCAGTGTTCAATTCTGCATACCTGATTTTGAAGAAAAAAGGGATGCCTGCACAACTTGGTGTTTGTTACAGTCTTATGGGCTCTGTCTCCAGGCAGCTCCACCTCTGCTGTTAGCTATGTTCAACTTTGATGATTGTCCACATTCTCCATGTACAAGACTAATTAGTTATCCCACAGAAGGTTCCTGTTTTCTTTAATTTGGTGATACATCCATCTGTCAATGCAGACTTTCTCTGAAATCCTCTGCATCTGTGAACTGTCTATTTTCAAATAACCTTTTTAACTGTGGATCATCCATCACTTTATATTTTACTTCAGATGCAGATTAAGACCTTGTATCTTCCTTTCCCCGCCCCCCCCAAGTGTCGTTCAGGATAGCCTTAAGATACTCTTGGTCACATATATGTTCTTTAAGTTTCCAAGATTTCTCAGCATCCCCAGAAATCCAAGTTACTCAACCATAGTAAAAAAATATGTTTGTATGTATGTGTTTGTGTAACACTTCTATAATTACTTATCACCTCTATATATCTAATTACAACAATGTTTTACTGGTTGGTATTTATCAAACTTGTTTAATGAAATCTGTTCACATATCTTTGGGCTTCAACTTAGTACAAGCAAAGGTGATCTCCTTATCCCTTTCTTTTTATCTGGAGAAAAGCTCTGTGGTAGACTTTGCTGTCTTGTCTTACCTCCCCTTGCCCAGGGCAGAGGCTGAGAGGGATGAGGGGCTGCTGACGGAGCCTCTGCGCAGCGGTACAAGAGCTCCCATCTGCTCAAGGTTGTTGCTAAGGAACCTCTGCTGCAAATAACATTAGCGCCTTCCTCCACCTGCTCCCACGCCAGCTCCAAGGGCTTTGCTCCCTCTCCTTGACTCCACAGACGGGAAGCAGCAGCTGCTGCTGCTGCAAGATTGTGTGGAAGTTTTTCTCTTGCCGTTTTTTTTTTTTCCTGCAATCTCTCCTTAAATCCTTCAGAATTTAATCACCTGCTGCCACCTCAGAGGCAGCCTTTTAGCATGCTCTCTCCCCACCATGTTAATGTCAATCGTTACAGAGCTTTTTCCTTGAGCTTACTTCCTCGCCTACTTTTCCTTAATGTAGTGTGCTACATCACAATTCAGGCCTTCAGACCCAAATGGTTTGTGCATGGATTTACAGTGAAAGGGTGAGAATTCATGTAGCAAGTTCCCTCCCCTCCACTCTCCCTACACAAATGCATGAACTACTCCCTTACAAGAGCTGTGATTTGGATCTCATAATTCATGTATGCTTGGAGAGAAATAAAAAAGCATGTGTCAGACTATCCTCATATTTTAATGACTACTCTGTTTGAATTAATTATACCCCTTTTGGTATTTTTTGAAAGGTCTGTGGCTGATGGTGTGAGATTTGATTTTATAAGAACAGAAAAGCCGACCACTCATGTGATTATGAAATGATATACAGTTGAGCAAAGATTCTTTATCTCTACTGAGAGCTAAGAAAAAGTTCATAGGCAGAGCACCCTACTATGAATAATCTTCTTATTTCTAATGCCACCCAGCCATGCAGACTTAAAGATAAGTACAGATGAACTAAGAGAGGCTGAACTTATTAAATGTAATGGAAATGGACTTTAAATTTGGTGAATCAAAATTTTGCATTAACTTTTTGCTTTAATATACTTAAATTGCCACCATAGCAGTTCCATTTTCCTCATCAGATTAGTGAAGTGGGACATGAAGTGATGCAAGTTCTGATCTATCAAGGAATCACACCCTTGTAGATGAAACAAGTGAAATATGGAAACAGCTGTTGCAAAGCCAGGCCTGGTGCCAGGGGGAAATGGAGGCTTTTATTATTCAGAAATTCTTCTGAAAGGAAGGTTGTACCTCCAGTGAATACAGCATATTCTGAAATGTCTTTCTGTGTTAGGTCCTCCAGGCCATTTTATTCCTCACTTCAGACAGTGCAAAAAGGGACTTAGGGCATCCATCAGTGCCATGAATGAGTGGGTTTAAGGTCGCTCAAAGTATCATTGCCAGAGGTATTAGCAAAAGTGCTTTTAATGTGAATTAATAGAAAGGTGACTTAAAGTTTGATGGCAAGGTTCACTCTATTGCTTACTACATGAAAGGGATGTACACAGGAAAAAAAAACTCAAATTAAAATTGAGCTAGAGTGGTTTACACAGAGACTGGGCCTAAAAGGGGAAGGGGTATGGGAGACCCTCCCATACCTCCCATTGAGTCAGAGGTTCGGAGTAGATGCCCTTGCTTTCTAAACTCCTTCTCAGAGATGAGTCTAGGTGCAGCTGGATCTACCCCTAGTCCCAAACTTGGTCAATGGTTTATGTCTAATAGATACTGGGAGTGGGGTATTTAGCAGTAGGATTTAGCAGTACTTCTTCATTTAAAGGCATTTAATCATTGACTTAAATTAACATCTACAAAATAAATAAATAGGATTTGCTATGATCCTAGCAGTAGCTTGAATTGTTATAGGGTATTTGAATTGATTCACACCTGCATGCAAACAGAGAGAGAGAGAGAGAGATGTATAGACATATATGTATAAAGAAATAAATGTATAAAGATAGCTATAAAAATATAAATGTCTAAAGGTAGGTATACCTATGAAGAAAAATTTCCCTGGAGTTCAGTGAAATACTCACTTGAAATGCCTTGGCATCTTTCAAGGATGAGAGTTCAGTCTCGAGGAGTGGAGGATTTTCAGCCCAGGCTTTGTTGTCTGATTTCAGCAACAATCCTCTGAACTTCACAAACTTGAGAGTTTGCGAGCTCTGAGAGGCGTCCCACTCAGAGAGAGAGCTGGTTGCAGCCCATTGCAGTCCAGCAGAGCTCAAAGGGTCTCACTTAGGACCACTGTTTATCGATTCACAAAGATGATTGACTTTAGTCATTAGTAAATTTCCATTCAGGCCACATTTCGAGTCGGTAATTGCTGGAATTCTCAAAATTCCAGTGGCACTGATACCGTGTTCTGCTCAAGCTACTACTAAGGGATGTACCAAGGCCTACTTTTCTCAGGCTTCCAAGACCTGTTTTGTTGAGTTTCTATTCAGATAAGATATGTACTGAGGCCTGTTCTTCTCGAGCTTCTAGCCTTGACCAGGTTATAGATACTGCCGGTAGAGTCAGTATTTTTCCATCCTTAGCTGTGAGAGAGTTTCTGGTACGATCAGGCGATGCTTAACCACCCAACTCATTACACAAAGGCTAAGGCATGGATTTCTGAAATCGTAGCGAGGCCCAGAAAAAGAGGGAGGGAAAAGCACCACCACAATCAACTGGGAGAGGAAGAGGCTTGGAGGAAACATGATGTGCATCAGAGCTGTTGTGGGAAACTTCCCATAGCTGATGATGTTTAATGCAGCTCATTGTATGACTGGTACTGCTGGCCTGGAGGGAACGGGGAGGCTGTGAGCTGCCTCTGAGGGTTTCTGGGAAAGCTATGGCACAGCATGGACTTTGTCGGCAAAGACTGGAGGGAGAGTCTGCTCAGTCTCTCTGCCTTACCCCTGTTGCCAGGGCCAGGAAGACTGCAGCCCTCTCCTGGATTTGGTGGTCTTTGTAGCCACGACCATGTCCAGAGACTCACAGCTCATAAGCAGCACAACATGGAGTGAGGGGAAATAGGGGAAATCAATGGTTAGGATGGATGAACTCTCCCTGCTGATCTCAGCCCTATCTGTGACATACACATGAGATTTCTTTTTCTTTTTTTATATAGATGCAGTAACTCAGCAGCAACAAAAGAAACCAAACCATACCAAATCACACAAAACACACTATGTTTCCAACCAGACATGAACCCATAATTTGTATACTGCAATGCTTCAAAATCAAATCATTTTCATAGGAGAGAGTACACTAGAGGAATCACAAAGGTTGTGGTTTTATTTTTCTTTCATTCCCATTTAATTTCCATTTCATTTTGAAAGCAAACATCAAAAAGTCCAAACCTTTACTCTTTTTTTGTAGTAATTCCTCTGTTGTAAATCTCCCCAATTAGCAAGGCAGTGCAAATTTAAAATATTGTTGAAACCAGCAAAATTATCTGAATGTTTTTTCTTTCTGTAAAAATGCTTCTCTATTTAAAATCAATTTGGTCTCATCTATGCTGTCCAGAGTCATAATTCCATGAATAATAAAGTATGTGAATAGCTTGCTTCTGGTTACTGTCCTCATGAGTCAAATGTCCTTATGTATCAGCAGGTTTGGAGGCTATAAACACTGTGATTCTTCTCTTAATTGAATCAATGGGAGTTCTGCTAGTAATTTCAGTGGGAATCGGATTTTTTAATGAAATGTTTCATATTTTTAGGGTATCTCCAAGTCTGCAGGAGGACTCTTTTCATCTTGGCTATAGGTTGAGCCCAGCTTTAGACTAGACAGGTGAAACAAATCATCTCCTGAAGTATATCCCTCAAGAAAGCTGATACTGTCTTAAGTATCTCTGTTTAGTCACTAAAAAAGAGAAGCAATGCAAATTGAGGCATCTCTGCCAAAGAGGATGTCACAGGGTTACTCCACCTGGCCCCAGAGAGTTGACACATAGATCCAAGCCTCTGGAGCATACTGTGTAGAGATCTCCAGGCTGGTTTGTATAGGCCATTTTTGCATCCACAGCATTTGTGGTGCTGAGGCAAAGCAATTCCCTGCATTGGTCTCTGCCGCATGCCATGAGGGTGCACTGCGGTCAGAGCTTCTTTGCAAATCTCTGTCCTTCACCCTGTTGCATTGGGAAGACATGTGCCTTCTTCATCACGTTGGAGAGATGGTTCTCCTTCTTTCCTGTTTTGCTTATTGCAGCTTCTGCTATTTGATGTTATCAGAGATGGGGGAATGGAGTGTTTGAGTCCTTTTTAATTTGTTCTTTATTATTTCCACTCTTTTCTTTAGGATGCATTGATTATTGATATGGCAAAATGACTTGTCTATTTAAGCCGTGTGTTCATTAATTAAACTTTCAGGTGCTCAGAGACATCTATGTCCAAGAAAAAAGGAAGTCCCATCCACTTACACAGGGAAATGTGAAAACTGCAGTTAAAATACCAGTCAAGGTGGACAGTGAGAATTATTTGACTGTTCCAGCTTGCACCCCACAACAAACCAGGGCTGTGGCTTTTGTCTCTGGTAGCTCTGATCCCGCTTCAACTATTGCAAAGATACAAAACAAGATAATTGTGTATTAAGGCTGTCAATTCCGTATTTCCTATCCCTAACTAAATCCCCCTAATATTCATGCTAAGGAACTGATTATAGGGTGTGCTGTTGGTTGTCATTTTTTTTCCCCTTTTTTTACCATCTGTCTGCTGTGAATATATCTGAAATCCCTGGCTTCACCAGCTAAAATGTACTCAGTAACGCAATTTTTTTTCTCTTCTAATTATCCATTTAATTTGCTTCTGCTTAGCTCCCACACCTCCTCCTCCTTACCAGATTGTTTATATTTTTCCAAAGAGCTTCTGAGAATTGCTTATCCTGCTCTTTGCACCCTGCCCTTCATTCCAGAAATTGCTGTCTCTTGTCCCCTCTCTTGCTGTGATCTTGCAGGAGTGGATGTGGATCTCAACCTTCCCAACTGTTTCTGACAAATTGCCCCACAGAGCAATAATCTATTATATTAAGAGTATTTTCCTGTTACTCAGCCCTCCCTGTTCTGCATTAGCAAGTGGGATAGATTCCAATAATTACAAAGAGCTTTGGTACAAACCAATAGTACTTTATTTCTGGAGATAGATATTTCATCCAATGATGTCACCAAGGTACACAAGCAGCTGCTAACTAAGATTTGACTCAAAACATGCCTGTCAAGTAATACTTCAGCGGCCAGAAAAGTACAGCCTGGAAAGAAATCATGGGACCAATCTTGGGAACAGTATATCAGTGAAAGATTTAGGAGTAAAACTTTCAGTCAGCTTTCCAGGCTGGGGGCTTGATCTGGGCATGGATGCAGACAACTAGTGCAAGATCTAAGTCAGACTGATGTGTCTAGCTCCAAAATCGCATTCCCACAACTCGTTTTCAGGCACCATTCAAGGCTGGTGACATTTGAACTCTCCTGCCTCTTCAGATTTCCTCGGGCTCAGAACAGCCCACTCTGAGCCCCTACCTCTTGTCTAAATGTAATCAGGAAGCAGGAACGAGGCAGCACGAGGCCAACGTCTCCTGAGGAGCTCTGTACAGTGTTTCTGATCTTACCTAACATACAGTGACAGAACTGGGTTCCTCAAGAAGCTGTTGCTCTTGGTTTTATGTAACAGCCAACTTCATAAACACATTTATAGGTCTCTATAAAAAGCAGTTTCTGTAGTGTCTGCATATAAATTGCGATGAATTTCATGTAACTTTCATCATATACATAGAACACAATACATGTGACGCATTCATAACAAATTTTATATAACATATATTGTGTAATTGTATAAAAATAATAATATGTA
>NW_009625009.1:0-54640 GCF_000690535.1 Cariama cristata | reverse complement strand
ATATAAATATAAATATATATATAAAAGATACATTCTGGTATGTGTTGATTTTTTTTTAAATAAGACTGTTTACTGAAACTTCTTGTTACAATTCCTCTGCCAACTTCCCCATGAGAATTCAACAATGAAATATCAGCTAGTGTTGCTATTACTGCCTGAAAGCACTAAATACTGGTGATTTATGAAGAGGATAAGGCTTTGTTTATTTTCTGGGTTTGGTCAAACTGTGAAGTGTCCTGTGTTTTTAGCAACCATTTCAGAGGCTTAGTCTTTTCTTAACACAGTGGAACAGCCACATAACAGCAAAACTAAAAAATTTTTCCCAAAATATCTCATGTATTAAAGGCAACTGGCCTCACATCTTTCTAGTAACTGCTAACTGTACAATTCTAAATGAATCTGGAAACACTGAAAAGGTACTTGTGCTTGATTCGGTGAGTTTCTAAATATAATCATCCTAGTGTCATTGAGATGTAAACTATATCAGAGATGTTCACATACAGCTGGCAGTTATGACTCAGGACCTACAGGAGATGCAAGTCCCTATGAAGTAGCAACAAATGGTAGCCAGGATACCCCAGGACGTTTCATATGGTACTAGGTGTCTGAATTGACAGCTGAATCAAGCCCAGAGGCTGGGATTTATCTCCGTATTAAATTGATTGATCTGTGACATCCACATGTACATTTGTCTAAGCTTCAAATGGCTCTCCCTAGGTGATGGAAACCCAGTCAATAGGTGGCTACAGGTGTCCAGTGGCTCCCAGACAGGACTGCATGACCCATAAGGAAATTCCTGGGTTAAGTTCAGCTGCCTGTTGTCCCATGTTATTTTCTAAGAGTATTTAGCCTGTCCTCCAACTAGCTCTGGAGAAGTGTGGGAGTGCCTTAAAAATCCTATCATAGGTCCTGGTACACATGAAACTACTCCCACAAGATGTTTTGGACAGCCCAAGATATCAAAAAATGTGTTGAACATCTGTGAAACTGAGTCCCCTGTACAGCTTGGTCAGGAGAACAGCTCTCTAGATTCCAGTGACTTTACCAACTAGATTTCCAGTGGGATCTACAACGAAAGTTAAACACAGATGCAGACACTCAGCCACAGACGGAAACCCACTCATCAAAACTCACAGTCTTTTCCCAAGCAACTTACCACTTAACCGACAATGACAGCCGAAGATCGGTGGAATTATGAGAAAACTTGAGAAAAAAACAATATTCCTTTGCCAAAAAATGTGTCAACTGAATAAGGCATGATAGAAAACCATCTTTAAAATCCTGTATAACTTGCCTTGTGTTTATATGGAGGCTAGTCAGGCTTTTTGGCTCAAATTGATTTAGAAATATTTTATTTAAATATAAAAGCATAATGACTAAGGTGAAACACTACTAGTAAGACTATCTGTGCAACTGTAGTTCATGTGTCTGTATGGTTGCACTCCGGCAGGCTTTACCTTCATCATCAGGATTTTTTTCAAAGAACCTCTCATTCATATAACACACAGGATGGATAAACACCTGACTTGCTATAATTTGTGTTACTTTCCCAACTTGAACCCTATCTTGTACTTCCTAGCTTTTGAGTGCATAATCTGGAGTTTGTATCTCTTTTTTCTGTATTATTTCCTATAGATATCGAAAAGAAAACTGAACAAGAAAAACTTCTTTCTATAAAAATAAACTGTCAATTCCAGTTCCTTGGCTGTGTTAGGAACCTTTGGCTAAATCTGTGTTAGTGAACAAATTAAGGCCAGGGCAGTGGCACTTGTACTGTTTGATTTTTAACATGTTCTCCACGGTTTTTGCCCTGGGGCAATTAGTAGCTTCCTACACAATGCCCAGGCTCAGCTAGGGAAAAAGCGCATGAGGTCAGGGAAAATGCACAAAAGTGCCTCACTAAGCAATTTTAACACAATCACTCTGGTCTTAGAGAAGGAATGTGAGGAAGTTTAAGGATGTGACCTGAGCCATACCATTGGAGTGGGTCTCCAAATGGTCCCTGGTTTGGTTTATATTGCCACTAACTAACCATAGACTGTTACGGCTGCATACGTTAGGTAATAGTGAGTGCTGAAACATTTTACTATGTTGGATTCAGTTTCTAGTTCTAGTAAGGAGTAGTAAGAAGTTCTTGAACCTTTTTGTCTCCTAAACCTTAATACTCTTGTCCTGTTGGGGATCTTTCAGCCAACACAATCAATGAAACTGAGAAAACTAAATACAAAATTCAGTGGACAGTTAGTGAACCAAAATGACGTCTTTTTGTACTCCATTGAGAAAAGAACTAGTTATTTTGTAGGCCATGGTTCTCATCCATAGTCACACATAATTCTCATATTAAAAAAAAGGACACGAACACATCTTAAGGCTTTTAAATAAATTCTATTCACTGACAAGATTAGGATCTAACTCTAAGGCTTTGTAAAACTGAACATCTGTATTAAATTTTCTTCACGAGCAATGACCAGGAGAAAACATATAAAACATATTCTAGGTAATAAATGTTAAAATGACTTTGTCTCTTAATCCCACAACCTTAATTAAATAAAATAAAATGAAGAAAATTCCATTAAGGCTGTACTTTTATTATTGTCATGTATTTTATAGAGGTCCCTTGTCCTTTCCCGTGCTTAGATCTTTAAAACAGTCACAACAACAGCTGTTCCTGGCTACAGAAGGTGCCTGCAGTGTTTAAAACCAAGCATATGTTTCTAATTGTATTGTCTCACCTGAGTCCGGTTCCTTCACAACTTGAGTTGCCATGAAAGTTTGAGTTTATGTGCACATGTACTGCTGAAATGGCCTCTGAATCCTCTGTTGGACATACTCCAGCATAGCCATAACGTCTCTGGAGCTTGAGGATTCAGCCTCTCTATTTATGATCCGAGAGATGCTCTGAGTGATGAGAAAGAAATTTACCTCCTTCCCTTCTCTCTAGCCTCGTCTGTGCCAAATCACTTATAATAGATCTGGGCAAGAATCACTTTGCACCACCCAGTTCTTTGCTATTATAAACCACAACAGTTGAAGATTCTCCATGACTACAGATTCCCACACATTTTTGTATCTGACTATTCAATAGAGCCCATTTTGCTGATGCTAAAGAGATATCAATTATTTCTAGTATTGCCAGTATAAAAAGGCTGTTGTGCACTGAAGCTGGCATCTCGCTAGATCATCTTTTGTACATTCAGAAGGGATTATTTGAAACAGAATAGCTTTTTTCAGAACTTTAGACACTAAATCATATTCAACAGCAAGCTGTCTGTCTTCCCCTCATTCTGTTTTGCCTCTGTCTTTTCAGAGGTCTCCTGAAATGCTCCTGTTCCTCCACACTTTTAATACTGGGATGGGTGGACAGTAATTTGCTGAGGTTCTGTATGTTTCTACAGCTTCTGGCTTCTCTCATCTAAAAGTAATAAAAGATCTTGTACATTTTCAGTGGATTAAAACACTTTCTGGTCTTCACTTTTTTATACTTGTTACTTTAACTACCACAAAGAATTGGTGGTCTGCTGCCCCTTTGTGCACTCAGATAGAGACCAGGTGGGGCAACCTTCTACCTCATACCTTGTGGTTACACATATGTGGCAGAAGCAGAGCATTCCCAGAAACATTTCATTTTAAAATGAAAAAAAATTTACTTAGTTATTTAATGAAATCTCTTTTTGCTTTAATGCAAGGAGCATGGTGACTTTTAGTAGGGGAAGAATACGGCAGAATAATTATTCCTCATCTTTTAAAAAATCTTCAAAAAATATACGGCACTTGAGCTCCTTTTGTACTCTTTTATCCACGGCAACCATAATTATATTTGCATGTATTTGTCTTGTCCGGAGCTACCAGCAATAGCAACTGTTGTAGAAGCTGCTCACAAAAACAGTGACTGATCTTTGTCCAGGTCATTCTGAGAACGTATTGTACCTAATCTGATTTGATAAAGCAGGAAGGTTAATGAACTTTTTTTTTTCTTTATTGAAGACCAAGATTTTCAATAATTTTTGGCTCTGAAGAATTCACATTTTAGAATATCACAGACTGGAATTAATTCATCTAACATCAGCATGTAATTAGAGTATCTAAATTACCAGCACAGTTCTTTGAGGCTCTGTATATGGAGTCTCAGCTAGGGAAAGGCAGGAAAGACATTTCTGAGAGGATGAGCCAGCTCTTACATGGGATGAAATCATCTTAAACCTGTTTCCTCTGCATTGATTCCACAATGAACCAAAGGCAACTGTGTTCTTGCTATAGGTACCTCAGGTAGGCCCCTAAAGTTAAATGAGATGAATCTAGGCTCAAGTAGCCACAAAAAATAGTAGTGAAAATCTAATTCTACATTCTTAAGAGAAAGTATTGTCTTTGAAAGCCAGAACTGATGGTAGATATGCTGCGAAGAATCATATCTTTCATCATATAATACAGAACAGCAGATGGCATTTATTAACATGCTATAATAAGTTTGAGATGCCCCAGGCAAACTGACAAAGCAGCAAACAAGATGCAATGTTACAAGCAATAAAACAGTTCAGCTCAAAAAGAGAAAGGTGCTGCAGGGGATATATGCTGCTAGAAAGAGAGGGATAAGCTTTGTCTTTGATGGGGAACAAACAAAACAAACCAGTGGATTTAGGAGCGAATGTTCTGAGGCAAGTACATTTTTCACAGCTTAAGACAGAGTTGCAACTGAAGTCAGTGCATTCGCTGGTCAGGCACACAAAGGAAATAAACACGGGAGGTATCCAATGAATAAAGTAATGATAATAACAGAAGGGCTTACTACCCTGCAGATACCTGTTGATTTCTCTGATAGAAATGTGAAGAAATGCAAACCACTTCTGTAGGAAAACCATCCTGCCTGCACATATGCCCTGATGGGCACCAAGCTGGTTCCTGCTGCCTAGGAAAGAGATTTTGGAACCACTGTGGTCAGTTCATCATCTCATTGCTCAACAGAGTTACAAACACACATCTGGTGCTGAAATGATGATGAGAGATAGATAAAATGAGACAAAAATAACTATCTATCTCTGTGAAAATCCATTTTGAATCCACACCTTGATCTTTTTGATCACCTCTGTATCAAGAAAATATAGCAGAACTAAGAACAACACAGAGAAGGAAGAAACGGGTGATTGGAGGCATGAAACGGGTTCTTTACAAGAGCTAGATAGGTTAGGACTTACAAGCTGGATAACAGATAAAACAGGAGTGTTATGAAAAAGATATATAAAATCATGAGTGTCTTTTAAAAAGGGGAAGAACTGAGACCTAAAATGAAAAGGAAATGTACATCAACTAATCTGTGAAGTTCTTTCCACAGGATACGGTGAAGGCCAAATCGTAAAAGGCTCTTTAAAAGCAAAAGACATTAAAAATTATTAGGCAGCAAGTGCAGTACTCCTGAAGATGACTATAACCCTTATCACTACCTAACACTCAAATTGTCACTGAGAATATATGGGGAGAAGTGCACTTTTCCTACTCTGTTGCTCTTTTCCCAAGCACCACTGCTGGATGCTCTTGTGTGATATCCAAGGATGGCTATGGCTGCAATCTGACTGAAGAGGAGGGTGGAGGGCCTGACAAACTTGTGTTGCAAAATAAATTTTTGCCCGTATTCTTGAGAGAATGACTTTCTAAAAATCATTATACAAATCCCTGTGAACAAAACCACTGGTGGCCTCTGCAAAGCATCCTCAATGCCAGATATTTGAGCAAAGGACTGCAAGGCAGAATTTTAAAAATTTAAGGTCAAATGAAAATTTGAACATAAATGCCAGTCAGCATGTAAGAGTAATGAGAATACAAAGATAAAGCTGGAAAACCAGATGAGATTTTTATCTAACAGTAGCACTGCACTGGTGTATATCTAGTTGGGAGGAAGTTAGTTGGCCATGGACAACTGTCCTGTATTTTTTTCCCCCAAGAAATAATATTTGTAGTAGAAAGACATGGAGAACATAAAAACAGGTAAAGAAATGCCAAGTTAAGTTCTCCACAGGCAAATGCTATGTACAGAAGTCATAAAAGTAAAGTCCAATCTTGCAGCTGGTCGCACACAGACAGACTGTCCCTGTGCAGCCAAACTAACAATTTATTTACAGAATCAAGACTTAACATGTTATCATCTCTATCACACACCATCCCTAGCTCTAGAAAGACTTGCTTGCCTAAAGACAATGATGAAATGTGAATACTGTATTCTCAATTCTGCTGATGTTCTCTTTAATGATAAAACAAACCCAAGACCAGTAGTTTGTTTTTACTGCAATAACAATAGAAACCTATTAGCATTTAAAGCATTATGAAAGCATTACAATTAACAAGGTTTTTTTGGACCTATGGTACGAGTTTCTTTCTGGCAAAACAATACCAAGCAAGCCATGACACAATTTATTGAAATAGTTTAAAGAATATATTTCCTGTTTCTCTGTGTGTGCAACCCACTCTTATCTAGTGAACTATTTAGATGAGGAGCAAAGCAAAATGAATGCAGTCTTCCTGTAAAAATCCTAACACCAAAGCCATCTAATAAAAGAACGCAATGCTTCTTTTAGGTGGTGTCCTTTATACAAAGCCTCAGGCAAGGCTTTCAAAGCCATCATTCTCTGAAGTTGAGTTAGTTGTGAAACATGATCCTACTCAAACTTACTTTTTTCCAAAACAATACAACTAATAGATACATTTTGATTTATATTTCTTTTTTTTTAAACACTATATCTGTTGTAGAACGTTATTTTAAATAGGGAGATAGAAGTCAAATCTCTTAAAAGATGCACTGAGTTATAAGCTATTTTAACACTTTCCTACATCTACCTTTCTCTTAAAACTGATGCTAAAACCTATATCAGTTATCTGCTAGGTACAATTCACATAGGTACAAATAAATAAATACAAATAAAAATATGCAAATAATAAATACAAGTTCTGACAGTTCAAAACGACTAGAGTTATTCTGTAAACTCTAAAACTCTGATCATCATTTCAACAAAAAAAATCAAAACAACTCAACAGTTCCGCCTATTCCAAAGAGGAATCATAATAATAAAGAGCAATTTTATAATGTAGTGTCATTCCAGTTAACAAACCAGTGTTCTGGATTTAGTCAGGGACTTCTTTTTCTAGTGTTGGAGTACCCACTTTTACAATTCATGTCACTGGAGAGTCACCGTCATTGCTGAAGAGCAAAATTTTTCAGTTCCCTCATTATCAGTAAATTGTTTCTTGAGGTAATGATATTTCCATAAAATAAGAGCAGATACAGCTGTTTAGTTACCCATATAGCACTGCTAAGGATTCTGAATTCATATTCACCCACAGAATTAAAGTTACAGAGTGAGCAATTAGAGCTAGGACACTTTAATTTATTTCAGCTTGCGTAGGCTGCAGGAGGGCTTTGCCTATAAATAAGTGAGGCTGTAAGTTGAAAGGTCTCCAAATTGTGGACCTTTGTGATTTCCCGTTCCCCTTTTTCAGGATGCCCCAGAGAAACTGATGTTAAGCAGAACATTAATTCTGTATGGTTCCTGCAGCAGACGAATTGTGGCAGAACTGTAATGCATGCCGCTTGCACGTTTGAAGGAAAGAGATAAGGGACATCTGGGTCCATGTGCTTTGTTCATGTCTTGCCTTTTGGGATTCAAATCACCCATGGAAGGACAATCCTTGCTCTTCTGTCACTGACTTCTGCGTAGTCATATTGGTTTAAATGCCCCAGAAATTGTCTCTCCTGGGGA
Source organism: Cariama cristata (assembly GCF_000690535.1). Classification (NCBI taxonomy): domain Eukaryota; kingdom Metazoa; phylum Chordata; class Aves; order Cariamiformes; family Cariamidae; genus Cariama; species Cariama cristata. The sequence continues at coordinate 46,898 of NW_009625009.1, read as the reverse complement.
CCATTTGAAATGCAGCTCTAAATTCTGCCTGTACATTCTTTACCGTACAATCTGCGCAGTCAGAAGAAAATTTTTTTTTTGGATCTCAAACTAACTCTGAAGACAGCAGTTCCAAAGGAACCTTCACTATGTTTACCATGTCTCCTGCATTCCCTGAAGAGTATCGAAAAGTGAAAAAAAAATTTCTTAGTGCTAATTCATTTATAGGTGCTTTCTAAGATCAAAATTATGTTTTAAAAAGGGATTTTTCTAATTATACATTTTGAGGTTTTATTATTTTGTAGACACTTTTTCTCTATTGTTGATTGGTTCAAATCACACAAAGATGTGGCTGCAAATAATTTGGTGTTATTTGATATAATTTGGAAGTACAAAATAAGATTTTAAAAGTATTTGTCAGGTATTATTAAATTTCATGTAGAACTTGAAATAATCCCTTTGACGGAAAAAAAATCTTAAAGTAGTGGCATAAATTATTCACCCCAAGTACTTCAGCCAAGTCTAACGGATGCAGTACAGTAGAGAAGAGTTTGCATATTGCACAAAGGGATCATTTTAAATCCTTTATCACTTTGTTCACCTCTCCTGCCCTCCTTCATCTTCTTTGCAATTCCAATAAGGCTGCAACATCACTGCAACATAAAGAGTATTAGTGGTTCTATTTAAAAGGTGCCAACCCTGTTGATCATCTGCCTACTCCATTGTCAGTGTGGAAGCGTATTTTATTTATATTCTGAAAGGGATACAGGAACTATTTTGGTGAGTTAGTGCTTTTCCCCAGGTCTGTGCTTTAAAGCAAAACCAAACGATTGCTGAGGTCTTATAGTATCATAATAATTTTCACTTTTTGAATAAACAGATTATTACTTTGGACTTCTATGAAGGTTGCCAATTTTGACTTGTCACAATTTATTATGGAGCAGTAAAAAAAACAACCAATGAACCAACTAAATTACCAAAGCAAAATAATCCCTAAACTTGCTTGGTTTGAAACATAATGCTTCATTCTTCCCCTCTCAGGTTAAGAGCCCCACACACATCTCTCATGCCCCCTCCACTGCGTATCTTTGGTGTTACTTCTACACAGACAGCCCCTCCATGCTATGGCCATGCCCTACATCCAATACCAGTGCTTCAGCCCAGTCCTTTCCTGCTCACATCCACCCTGGCAGGCAGGACCTGGTGCCTGCAGACATTCCTGGGTCAGCTGCGGATTTGCTCTGAGGAGTGGGGGGTGTTCGGAACTGCAAATGAGCCCCCATTGCTAATCCTGCCACAGTCCGCTCTGTTCCCTTGCAACATGCTTACTCCACCCCAGCCTCTTAATATTTCATGTATTATGCTAAAGGGAAGGGCCTGGAGTTTTCAGTTTTAGAAAAAACACTCAAATCCTTTCAACTGATTACCATTTGTGAAAATAAAAGTTGGAAAGCAGGTGATAGATCAGCTATATGCCCTCGTTTCTATTTCACCACCCTGAAAACAGCAGTTAAGTCTCTGTTTTGTCAACAGGAACACAATTTGTCAAAGGTTATATGACCCAGATCTCATAATTCCCAGTGCTGCGCTAAGCTCTGTTTCCTACCTTTCCAGATGATTAATGTGTTCAGTTTGCTGTACTTCGTCTCTTTAGTACATGAGAAGGAGAAGTATTCCACAAGAGAGGTTATTTCTTTGCTTTCTTACAGTCTGGTAAATCCTGGGAGGTACTAAAAATCAGGCAGAATTACTCAGAACTATTTCCAAAAAGTTTCTGAGATGTTAAGCGGTTGAACCATATCATCAAGTTACAAAATAGTCTCACAAAGCATACAGTGGGTCACCATCTCGTGAAGAACTTGGTATAATCTTTATTTATAAGTAAGTAAAAGGAGAGAACTCCAATAGATTTCTAGTCTAGGACTGAATCTGAGAAAAGTTCATGGATTTGTGCTTACAATTCAGCACAGAACTTCTTGGGTTTATCTTCAAGTTATAGTGCATACAAAATGAGGATTTAAAAAATGAAATGGAAAATCCCCTCCTCAACACATTCTTGTTCTTTTAGAAAACATAGGCGTCAGAAAATATGAAGACTTCTCTGTTACAGAGCAGGGCTACTCCTGCCTGACACGTTACCTCTTCATTTCTCCACTGCACAGTCGGTCGGTCTTCGAGCTTCATTACATCTCTAACATTAACAACTGCACATTTGCACATTTGCTAATAGTACCTCTTTGTGCTGCCAGCGTACCCGTGCTGACACCTTATTTTCTTTGCTTGACACCCCGCTTGCTGTTGACTTTTAGTGAGAGGGACGGAATTGAAAGCCCTGGCATTTCAGCGTGTGAAACAAGGCAGTAGCCGATGAAGTACAATTTCTCATACTGTGAGAAATTATCAGTTATATCGGCTTTGGGAAGGCTTGCAGAACTCTCATTCGCAGTACCGTCTTAATGCTTTCTGAACTGAAGCCAAATCCTGATAAAATATCCATGCATAACCATGCTATGAGGGCTTACTGGGCCTTACTGAAGAAGCATCTGAATAAAGTTATGGACTCACTGACAGGTAATACAGATTACTCCTTGTAATTAAAATAAATGAGATTGTGTCTCAGATTAGGAAGCATATAAACTAGCTTTTGCTTTCAGTGCTACCTGCAATTTTTGGCAGACATAAGGAAACAAAGCTGTTACAGACTGCCATAATAAAAAAACGTACGGCCATGTTAATAAACACAATTTAATTTTCATTAAATTATAATGAAGCCTGTTATAGATATAATTTTGGAAGAAAAAGCTGTCACAGTTATTTCCAAACTAACTCCATATAAACTCAATTTTCCCTCTCATTTTTCTCCGCAAATTAAAATCATGCTATTACAATTTACATGTTAAATTTTATACACTAGATGAAACAGGATGAAGGCAAAATTCGGGAAGAAGCTGGACAGCTATGGGGTAAAATCCTGGCAAGGCAGAGTCCAGAATGGTCTGCAAACAACTATGATTCTTGTTTGGTCTTCCTGAGAACAAGAACATTTTATTTATCTTTGTCTTCATATTTACCATGAAAAGACATAGCAGATTAAATGTCCAGGCTCTTGCAAGGTTGTAGTGGCTCAGAAGTGGAGAGAGTTGCAGACGAGAAGGTTAGCATTGTATCTGCAACATCATAGGAGCCAAGCAAGACTTCCCTCAGCCCCCAGACCCACATACCAGGTGGCACCTTGTTGTCGGGGTCTCAGTCAGCTCTAAGCCTGCGCTTTTCCGAGTTTGCTTCTTAGCCGGTTATTGGGATCAAATGCATTTCTCTGGGGCACAAATGAGGAGATGCATTCAGGTAAGTAAAAAGTGGCTTTATCAGCCTACTCCTAAAAGTTTGCATCACCTAAGGAAATTCCAAAGTTCCTTATTTCAATTTTCATGTGGTTGTGAGATAGAAGGTTCATAATGTCTAAATACTTTCAGAATCTGAGGTGTCTTTTTTAATAGAAATGCACAGAGGTCTTTTGATAATTTCTGATAAAAGTAGCATTTCCTTACAAATAGTAGGAATTTCAATTTTCTCTATAGGCAAGCATATGTTTATATCTCTGTGCTTGCTTTAAATGACACGTAATCTATTCAACCTCAACATGGAAATAACTATGTATGTGTTAACCACAGCCCAGGTTGACACAGTTTTTTAGTTCTGTGCTAACAAATAATTTGGATTTCATAAAATTGTAGAATATAAAACCGAGCAAGACCTTGAGAGGTCAATCTAGTTCAACTGCTTGCCCACAGCAGGAACAACTGTCTTCGAACCATTGTTGAAAGAACCTTGCATAACCTATTCTTCAAAAACAGGCAAAAGAAAACCCTCCACAGACATTCCCTGTACTCCTCATGGATGTTTACTGTGCTCCTCCCTGGGCAACCTATTCCAGTTTTTAATTATCCTCATAGTTTAGGCTGTTCTTTTCCTAATATCCAACCCAAACACAACCTACCGTTACTTCTCATTATTCATTTTCTCTTTGAAACAACCTTTTGCTTTTTGAAGAATTATTCCACCTCTTTTCTGTGGTTTGAACAAATTTCATCTATTCCGGTACTTTCTCAGGTTTGCAAGAGACATGAGATCAGACACACATGACACGCAAAAGACTGAATCTTGGAGGACTTTCAGTATCTTCATAGTGATAAGAACTTCAAATTGATTGGAACCAAATACAATTTCAGGATGTAATTTCAGTATTTTTGAAATGGACGTCACTAAGCACAAAGGGCTAGTTCCTCAGTCTTACATGGTTGTCATGATTTTTTTTTCGTTTTTCTTTTTCTTCTTCTTGCAGACATCTAGGAAATGGACCTATGTCCATCACTTAGTAGTAGAGGCGTGGTAAGCCAAAGACATCTGTCTGATCACAACAGTGGTGCATAGGAAAGGTGTGCATAAGTAACATGTTACTTTCATGTATTTCTCTTTCAGGGTCTGTACTAAAAGGAGAAATCTTACCGTGTCTCAACAGGCATTAGTTGCCCTAGAAAGTCAGACACTAAAAAGAATCTAAATTAAGTTAGACAACTGATGCAGCATTTCTGATATTCTAAACCAGATTTCAATATTATTTTTCACTGTTTTCCCACTTCATGTACATCAATCCAAAATATATCAGTCACTACAGAAATCCTGCTTCTTTGCACTGTTAAGTGAGCACCTGCTGACAGGTGAATCTTTACAATCAAAGAATAAATGGAAATAATTGTAAATGGAAACACTAGGTAATATGTTGCAGGTGTCTTGTGAGAAAAAGAAAATCATGTTTTAAAAGTAACTCAGGCATTTTTTAAAAATAATTTATACATTTAAAAATTATTCCTTTTTTCTCCATGTACAACCTTTCATTCTAACTCTTTCATCTTATTTTCCAACTATTAGCAGATATTCTCCAGCAGTGCACAAGGAGTCTGGCAGTGCATGTTCTTATCCTAATGAAGAACTACCCATCTTCAAAAAAAAAGCAACTGACTAAATATGCAAGACAGTAAGTATCATGCATGCCTCATTTTTTTACTTTTTAACATTTTGCTGTCTAAAAATGATATGTTTTTCTAACCCCTTCATCCAGGTTGTCTAGTCAACAGTGATGGGCAGCTCCAACAGGTGACCAAATCCCTCATAGAAGAAGTATTTAAGACAGATGGATTGAATCGCTGTGTAGAATATCTCTTTCTCCAGCAGATACAAAGGGAACCCATGTGGTTTATCTAAACTCGAGGATTTACCTTTCAGAGGACATAACTGAAGCCCTTGCATCATGACCTTCGTATCTCTGCTCTTCAATATCTTTGTTCCTCTACCTCCTTCGTTCCTATCCCTGAAATTTACTGTACCATCCTCCTAAAAGATGCACTTCCACCAACATGTATGAAGCAGATTAGTATATTCCTTAAGTGTATCTCAGTGGATATTGTTATTGTAATATAACCTCTATCATACCTTCTAGTTTTCTTGAATCTTTCACCCCTGTTCTTGAAACTTAGGATATGACCCCAGAATCACAGGAACATTTTAATTTCCTATTGTAATAAGAGATCCACATACAACCCAACAAACACAATTAATCACTTCCACTCTTTTCTACCAGTTAGTGCTCACAAAAACACCACCTGTGGAAGTGACTTTCCATGACCTTTCTGAATATGCCAGGAAACCAGCTTGATGCTTTCTCAGCATTTAGCTAAAATTTTTGTTGGCTGCAACTGAACATTTTCCAATTCTGTCCATAACTAAATAAATTTACCACTGTACTTGCAGCAGTTTTTGCCTCAGGAAGAGCTCTGATATACCACAGTAATGGCAGCTGCCTCATATAACTAACTGGCAAGGTTTTAAGCAAGGGCATGACTATTCTGCTTTCAGAAGATATGCCTGTTAATATGGACCTTGCTGACAATACTCTTTACTTTAAGTGTTCTTATTGCCGACATGCTGTATGGACCAGACTGAAAATTATTACTATTTTTAATAAACAAACACGCAGCATGAAACCCACAGGGAAATATCCTTGCTATACAGAACAATATCTGTCGACTGGCAGAGAGTATCAGTCCTAATGCCACTTTTGTTTTGCCAGCAATCATTCTGGCTTCTTTCTCTAGCCTCAAGTGCAAACTGAACTTTGAAAAGAGCAACATGCTAGATAAAGCGACGAAGATTGACCAGGACTCCTTGAGCTCTGTGAAACAACTTTCATGCAGCCATCTGAGACTCAGCTTTTATCTTACAGCAGTTCTGAGTCATCTCGGGAGGGATGGCACAGATCTCCCCCTCCCCACCCCAGCAAAGCTCAGGGTGACTTTGTGCTGTGAACTGTCATTACAATTTTAATCTCCAGATCAGATGCTCGAAACTTACCGAAAAACAATAACATGTATACTCCTTAAAAGAACTGATACGGAAATTAAAGTGTAGTCAGGTGGAGTTTAAGGAATCGAAAGGGAATCTTTGCTGTTGCACTCTTTCTTTACAAATAATTGCATGAAATAATGATGAAAAATGCATGAGACGCATCAAGGAGTTTCTCACCACCCACCGCACTAGTTCATTTAAAATATTTCCCCTTACTTGGGAAGAGCTGAAATTGCAGCAAGGCTATTAATAGTTCCAAAGGGGATCTGAAGTAATTTGTCACTGGCAGATGTTTGAAGTCCATAGCAACTTTTTTCCCCTTTCTACGCTTTCTTTGAGTAAATGAGATGAAACAGCACATGTCATCCTCCATTTCAAGAACTGAAGAACTGCCACTCATCTACCTCTAAAGGTAGAAGACACAGGAGATATTTATGCACAATAAAGCAGTATGGAATGCTAAGACCACAGTAAAATTCTTTTAAAAGCACAGTAGAAAAATGCATCCTGCTACTTTTGAAGGCATCTGCTCACTGAATCACACAGCATCTGGGCTCCCGTAGTGTAATATTTTTGTTTATTTTTTGAATAAACCCCCTCATATTACAACATTGCCAACATATCCACAATAAGTAGCTTTGTGTCAAGAAAAGGCTGACTGGCCATTCAAGAGTACAGTACAGAACACATTTAGCAGTTGGGTGTAAATCAGAACATGGGATAGATTGACAGGAATTATAATGGCAATTGATATGAAGAGACAAACTGAGCAGCAGAACTGGGAAGTCTGTCATCTTCTGTTAGCTATTATGACCAGATTCTATGTATTTCCCTGCTGTGTTATCCATAAGTAATAATATTTGTAACCATTATGTGCTATCAAAAAGAAACTTAGTATTAGAGTGAATGATTTCCATCTGTAACATTTTCCTATTAAAAATGAGCTACAGCCTGCAACAAACAAAATACACACATCTCCTGCAAAGGTACGCCGTCGTCTAAGTCCTACAAGGATTTAGCCATGTAGTGCTGGTTGCTGTGGACTGAATAGAGTTAAGCTCCCCAAGACTTGGTTCATGAATATTTGAGAGATCACACTCTATTTATTACTTTAATACATTCTTTGCCTTGTTATAAGAGTCTTTTCACTATTCAGACTCATATTATGAAATAGTGATGCTTTGTTTCATTGAAACTTTTTTATTGCTCATTCAGAGCTATCAAATGACTATCAATATATTACATATTAATTTGTAACCATGAAACAACTTGTAAATTGTATTTTATGTCTGCAATTTTATAAGGTAACATCCAAGATTCACTTGTAATAAAACTGGAGAAAGATTTCTGGCTCAAGAATTCAGAGTTTATGAAAGCTCCACTTCAGTCTACAGGCATTTCATCTGCCTTTAAAGCTTCTTGGGTCAAGATATTGTTATTTATTTCCATTAATAAATTTCTTGCCCAACAGAGACTATTTTAGAGAGATAACAAACTCTGGTATTGCGTTTGTACTATTATAACAATTCTATCCCCTAAAAGGTTCTAGTTGCGTGCATGTTATTATATTTTTTATTGCTATTGTTGCTGTTGTATTGCTTTATTTTGTATAGTCGTTGTAGTCCAATCTTGTTTAAAATTTGCATTTATTACTTTAAAGTACCAATTAACTTTATGAGAGACAATGTAAAAAAATCCTAAGGAAGAAATTAAGAAACGTTCTTTAATTACTAACAAATATTAGCAACGAAAAATAGCCCTTTTTCAGTGAAGGTTTAGGTCAGTAAGCCTGAGGGGAAATAACCCTGTAACCATAAAATGCACAAGTGACACGACTGGAAATTTAGAAGGAGGACAATTTTTTTCTTGCTTGGAAATCAGTTGGAGGCACTAGGTCAGGTATTTGCATATAACCATAGATCCTGCCACGTAGATGCATCTCTAGGCTTTAGGGTTAAAGGTGAGAAGTCTAAGTTAATCAATTTAGTTTAGTAATGCAGCTGCATTTCTCTATTTTATGTTTGGTACTGCCAGACAAAAAATAAAGCAAATAAATCTTCATACTATAGCTTGTCAGAAACACCTTGATAGTAAATTGTGGTCTGTCAATGAGTGTGTCTACTTCCCTGATACATTTCTTCTGAAGAAGAAACAAGGAGAAGAAGGAAAAAAGTTCTGATACTTTCAAAACTTTCTATTTTCACATTTTTGTAATAAAATATCCTGGTTTTCTTTATTTCACCATTTCAGTGGATCCAAAATATCTTTAAAATAATTTTGACAAAGAGTTTTTATATTTTAGATTTTGTACAAAACAAACATTAGATTTCATGCAAAATGAACATGACTTGAAACCTGGAAGTCTTTTTGAAATATAATTTTTTGTTCTTGGTGTTATCTATTTACAGCATGACGGAGGCATGTAATATTTAATATATATCAAAATGGTCCTGTCACAATATAGAGTACTAAAGCCTCAAGCCTGCTCTGTTTGGAGCTAGTAGACTCAGACTGTGTTCTAGCTTCTAGTGTCTCTTGTAATGTAAAGGAAGCCATGGTCTAAGCCCAGCCATGGACTTCCCCGCTTGCTGACAGGACAGGCAATTCAACACTTCATGAATTTAATTCCTAATAAGATTTAAAGGGATTCTCATCTTTTCCTGTGTGAGTATACTTAGTTCCTGTCAGCCAAGTCATTGGAAATTGGCATTACTCATTTTTAAAGAGCTGCTTGTCTTCTGCAGCCAGGATTATTTGGCTGGCTTCAGACTTCTCTTTGTATCTCCCGTTTCAGACTTCCCTTTGTTTGAGACCACTATTATATGCACATTTCAGCTATCAGGTTTCTAATGACCACCCAGTGACAAGGAAAGTTAAACTGTCTGGTGAAACTGGAGTGCTTTTAAGAACTTTGTATTTTGGCTTAAACAGTCCTGATTCTGTTATCAGAGGCTTTAACTTGCTCTCTTCCCAGGTTTTTCCTGCATCATGAGGTGATTTACACTTCCATTCCTCATGCTGATGCTTGTAAATGCATTAGTATCCCTTTGTTCAGTCTAATGCTGCCCGTTTTACCATCGAATCCACAATGATGAAGGTCAGGTAAAGACTCTGACTCTCTTTAGACCACTGACATCACTTACTTTAAGCATCTTTCATTCCTGAAACACTACAGAATATGTGCTGTTGGTGATCTTCACCAGATCCTGCATGGAAATTTTGTTGTATACTTTTTTCAATATTTGCTTTTTTAAATGGAATTTTCTTTTCCTAGACATAAGGAACTGAACTGTGATTTGTGTTACTATGGTACTCCAAGCATTTATACTCTCAAGAGCTTGGTTTAACAAAACTGGAGATCTGCAGAGTTTTGATTTATGGTATGGTGCATGTAATGGATGTTAAGGAGCTTTCGAGGTTCCAGAAAAAAAAAAAGAAATTAAAATAGCATTGCTGTTCCTTGCCTGTCCCATGAGAAGAAGGATGCATGAAAAAAGTGGTAGGAAATAAGACTGGGATGGAAATCTTGGTTTCTCTAGTGTCTTTCTTTCCCTTGCCCTGGCTGCAGAATGTGGATAGATATCCTTTGTCTTTCCTTTGCACTGGTTTGGCAAATGGGGAAAGGATACAGCTGAACATCTCTTCTCACTCTTCCATGTCAGGTGTGGAACAGCTAATCTGGGGTGGTTGCTCCATGACCGTCATTGTCTTAATTTCTAGAATCAGGAAAAAAAAAAGGGGAGGAGGGGGGAAGAGGTTTTATAGACTCTACCTCAGATCAACCTGCCAAGCATTTCCATGTAAATAAGAAATAGTGAAGAATTTTCATTTCTGAATGTAGTTCTTTTATGATAGTCTAGTTTTAGAGGGAAGAGTGGGCTCAACAGGAATATAAATAAGAGGCCCAGGAGACAAAGCCTCCAAAAACCTGTTGCAGGTAAGAGAAGATACTATTTCTTTGCCCACTGAAGTACCCATTACAGTGTCCTTGTTCCTCCTTGAGAAGGCAGCTAAGGGTGTTCAGAACTAGGCTGAATGTGAGAGGTTAGTCGATATGAGTTTAGGTTTACAGGCTCCCAATTGAAACCAGTTTCATCTATGTTTCAGTCTATTTTGTGGCCTGAAAATACATTTTTACATCTATGGAAGACTTAAGAAATAATAAAGTTTCATGCATCATTTCTTAAATTTGAATTTGCCACTTAAACAGTATTCCGAAGTTTATCAATAGAAAGTATTGTTTGAAAAGTCTACAAATGCATAATAAATAGATTCAATTAATTACTCTTATTTAATAATGTTTCCTCAATCAGACATTTAGGCTCCAAATGAAGTTAAAAATTCAGATATTAAAAACAATGATACAGCAATTCAGATTCTAGGATGATAATGCATTGAATATGTATTTTAAACAAGTGAATCTTCTTAAGTCAGAAAAACCTCTTCATTTTCTTCTTCTTATCAAATTTTGCCAGCAGTGCAGTTATTATATAGTTTGCTGTTGCTTAGCACCTTTTTACTTTAAAAAAACATATATTTTTTTTATTCTAAGAAGTTTTGGAGCATTGACCAAATGAAAAGGGTGAAAATGTAGAATTTATGTGACCAGATTGTGATGAATTAAATAATCTGTTAACTGGACAGAGGATATACAGGTATGCTAAGATTCCTCTGAGATGTTTTATGTAAAAGAGAATTTATGTGCCAGGCTGAATTTTCAGAAATTTGGATTAATGTATTGCTGCTTGCAGCACCTTTTGGCACCTTCTTCTGAACAAGAAAAAATTCGCACCATATGGTGGGACTACTGAAGAATGCCTAAAGGAACTATTTCTGCTTCTGAGATTGATCCTGCTATAACTGACATCTCCGTTGCCCACTCAGAGGTGACAAGGGAGAGAGGAAAAAGCCTGTGGAGGAGACTTTCCCCTTCTGTCCCCAAGTACATTTGACTCCTAACCAAGATTTGAATAAAAATTAAATGTAAAGCAACATTTGATAAATAAATGCATGGAAGATCAATTTCTTCCTTCTATCTCTTTTAATGACCCTGTCGCCACTATTATTCTGCTTAACACTTTGCCATTCTGCAGATCCCCCCCTAAATAAGAAATCGGAAGATTTTAGAAGCCTGTTCCTGGGCTGAATCATTTCCTGCTTCATCTGCTTACTCATCCTCTCTCATTGTAAATTATCTCCCTACACACACGCACACGCTCACCATCCCCTGCCTAAGCTCGATAATGTTATCATTAGCAGGGAGGGGAACAAGATGGGGAAAACTGAGTAATTACCATCCTTTATTAAATTATGCAGCATTAATTAGTTGACTGGGTAGCTCAGGGACTGCGTCTGCTCATATCGGAACGGTGATTTTCAGTTCAGAACGGCATCTGTTTCACAGCTTTAGAGCAACAACAACAAAAATTAATAGCGTATGGATTATGTCACAAAAAGAGAGGTGCTGCATTCACCTGTCTCCCTGCCACTCGCATGTCAGAAATAAAGAGCAGACATCGCTGTGCCACAATCTCTGCAGGACCACAGAGCCTGAAATAAATTTTGCAATTTAGTTTGATAGCAAATCTAATATTTCTGATATGTTTTAAGGGCAGGGGAGATTAATTTGCTTTCTAAAGACTGGTATTTTGTGATGGTGTTGTTACACTTTTTGTGATGTTCAAGTTTATTTTGCTTGCACTAAGAGAGAAGAAGATGGCTTTGACTGATCCTGATATCAATTTGCAATCCATCAAAACACAGACTGCTTTATTTCTGCTGGAAAGAAATTGATATATACACTTCTTGTCCTAAGAAGCACTGGATTCTTACGTATGAAAAATTCCCCCATAGGTTTCCTTTCGGTCTTGTAGTTTATAGGCCTGGATCTACAATTAGGGTTTATTGGTTCAAATGTGGTGAAGATCTGGAAGCGAATGCTTTTGCTTTGGTTTCACAATGTCAATAATTACATGTTGCAACACTAGGCATTTCCAGCAGATGAAAAAGTTAGCTGCTACAGCGTCACAAAAGAGACGGAATTTTTTTCCTTCTAAAATACCAGCATGGGAAAATGTCTGTAAGTCTCAAGGGGATTCTTAAAATCAGGTTTTATTAAAATAAAAATATAAAGGGAAAATTGAAGTACTTTCAGCAGTATTATAATACTTTTTCGGGGTAAAGAAACACAATCTCGTCAACTGCTGCTATGTGATTTGCTGTTCACAAAAGCTGTAATGTATACTGTATATCTACACATGTGCATACTTATACCTGCACAAATATATATACACCCAGAACATACACATGCACAGGCAGAAGGTACTAATATACATATATTGCAGAATACCGTAGTGCTAACGAGTAAGGAAGGGAGCCAAGTAGGCAGAAGCAGAACGTACATCTTCCCCCCAGCTGACAGGGCAGAACCCAGTCCCCCCCCTCAGCCACCAGCCTTTCCAGGAACGGCTCCTGCCCTCCAGACCCCGGCGCTGCCAAGACTATCCGGTTACCTAATGAAAGCGTATGTAAGTTTTCTTTATTTATTTTGGCTCCTTTAAAAAAGATAGCTTGTGAGCTTGCTGCCAGAAATCAGTTTCCAGAAAAGTCTTATTAAAAAAAAATGCAAGTGACTTTCACTTCACTTTCACTTCAGAATTCGGTTTTCTAATGTCAATAACAGGATGCACAGTGGATAAAATATTGACTACAGTTTCCCCTCTAAACAGCTGGGCAGGGAAATGGCTTTAGCAACCGAGAAAGCGATACATGTTTTGCTTTGCTTTGAATGGTTTGTTCTAGTAGACAATTTAAAATTATCCCGTAACTTCCTTTCTTTCTATAAATTTTGAATGTGTTAGATTAACAAGCTGCTTTGATGCTTTCTCACCCTCCTCCCTGCCCATCCCCTGCCTCTGAAGAGAAATTTTAAATAAAGAATACCACTTATAAGTAGAGTTAGTCCAGCTTGTGCTTGTTCCTTTTAGACAGTTTCTTTCACAGAACCAAACCCTCGAAGGGAAGCCCCAAGCACTGCAACTTCAAGGCACACACAAGTCCTCGTTATTGTCAAAGGCCCCATTGCCCCTCATACAACCCCTATTAAGGAATCTGAATGCTGCCTCCGGCTCTTCCTTTTACATGCTAGTCAGCTTTCTGTTTAGCCAGGAAAAATAAAAGGGGTGAGAAATATGCAGAAATCCTGTAAGTTGTTTGCATTCCCCTGAAATATTTCTTTAGCTGAAGGGGATCTAATCAATGAAATATAATGAAACCATATGCTCATTATTTCAAAATAGAGCAGCTGCTTCAGGGAGTATTGAGAAGATTTATTAATTCTACCAGCACTGCTCATTAAATCTAGGTATCTCCATACCTGTCTTCCACAACAAAAGCTCCTCGATAGCAAAATCACCCCTGTGGAGTTCAAACTGATGTTCATCTTGGCATTCTTCCCTGTATTCTTCCAGGGCACAGAAGACAATATGTTGAGCTGATGTTGCTGGAGAAGTGGAAAAAATCATCTATGTGGAAAAAGCTATCTAGCGTGGGTACAGTTTGGAAGTGCTGTAAGAGGGATGTGTGTTGGCAAAGACTGATTCTGCCTGCTATGGACCATATGTGCATTTAATTGAGTTTGCAAGTTTCCAGGCAAAATGCCAAATGGACAGGCTACCATCTGATAAGAGTGATGAATTTTTTCCCCTCTTATTCTCTCACAACCTTTGGGTTCATAAAGATTCTGAGAAGTCAAAAAAATCTGTCCTTCTCTGGGACTGATACAGGATACGTAAGTCAGCAAACAAATGTATTACAGAAGTCCAAAATATCGGATTTACTTAGAGGCTATGACTTCAACCGTAATAGAGAATCTTGAATAAAAAATAGACGTGAACACTTGTGCCACTCCAGCAGTATTATCTGAGTCACAATTACCTCGGTAGTTTTCTCTTCTAAGGACAGGGGGCTAAATGAAGCGACTTGCTTCCAGTTATAAAGTACAGGAGTTGAAATTAAGAGAATTGAGTAAGAGATTTTTCAAAATCAAAGTAGGCAGAGGGGCTGTGTTTGAACAGATGCTGCCAACTGGTTTCCAAATCTTAATACGGTCCGGGAACACCTTATTTCCAGGCACTATTGTATGTCTGCACTGATGCACAAAGAGGTCAGGACCCAGCTAAAGAGCTAGAGTAGTCTTTTTTTTTTTTGTAACTGAAACAGTAAGATCCCCAGAAAGGGCAATTTTCATCCTCCAAATGTCTTGCTACACTTCCCTCTGGGACAGTATCTTCCATGAGACAAAACCACACAATCATGTAGTAAACTTGACTCCTGAGAGTTTTTATTATTCAAAATAAAGGTAATATAAAACTGATGTTCTTTGTGCAGCAATGGTCAGATTCTCAGTGTTCAGCTGGTAGTTCAAAGAGCATTTCTGGGAGGTCCTTAGAGCATCAAAACCCAAGAATTCTGAAATGAAGTGGGAGGTGGTCACCACAGTAGGCATTTTCAGTGATACATACAGTCTTCAAGGAGACCTCTTTTTTATTCATAAGGTGTAAATTTGGGGATTTGGATGGCTACATGACCTGAAGTCTGCTGAACAAATCTCTCTCGTTGACAGGATTTCAAACATAATCAAAATTTGCTGACAATACTGAAAATGAAACTGTACTAAGGGAAGCTAGACTCAGACTATAAAGTAGTCTGGAGAAACTAGAGGCGGGCAACCTCTGAACAACGACCAAAGTTTAGATTTTACAAAATAAATAAAATCTCACATCTCAGGAGAGGGAGAAAATAAACAGCAGATGCAGAAAAACACGGGTCAAAGATAATCGCAAAGCTGCACCTATATATTACCCTGAGTTTATTTAAGTTCTGTCTCCTTGCAAATCTCTACTGATATTCTAACTTGGTGCTGTCATCCAGCATAAGTACAGCAAGAGAATTGTGAAGCTGAGAATGGAAGTTGCTCCTTGACCGCTTTCATACCTTACACAGTGGTATGTGATCCGAAAGCATTGTAAAGCAATGGTTCAAAGCCTCCTTGGTGTCTCTGCTGTTCAGAGACACAGTTAATGCAATAAACACCCTGGCTACTTGCAGCTACATGTATGCTTTCAGGAGCAGAAAAAATCTGAAATAGACAAAAATTTTTAACCCTCTTGACTTTAGGTATTTCTTTCTAGAGCACAAGAGAGTCATAACATAAAAAAAGGAACAGAACTGTGTTTGTACTGAACATGACTAAAATGAATAGGGGTGTAAAATGAAAAATGCAACGCACTCCTGAGGAGAACAGTAGTATGAGTACATTTCACTATGCTCTTCTCATTTATTTTAGCCTGTGGGCATTTATTAGCCTGTGGCAGCTATATGGAAGGGTACAAATGTAGTCATGCCTTCTTGCTTCTTCACTTTGTCCAAATAAAAGAAGTATATTCACAACAAATTCATGAATTTTTCACAGATGTTTCCACTAGGTTTGGTTTCTATAGCCCTGTCTGGGATTGCAGCAAAGCTCATGAACCTCTATACAGCCATGGCCAAATGTCATTTTCACCATAAGTCACGTTCAAATAGATTTCTGCTCTTAAAGAAGAAAACTGTACCTTGTTCTCTTGTAATTGGTATGACTGAAATATACTGCATTCCAATTTTGACTGAGGTCAGTCTTTGACTTGTAAGAGCTGTTCCTGTTAATTGACATAGTAACTGGGAAACTGTAATGAATACCTCAATAGGTAGCTAAGGAAAAGCAAATGAAAAAAAAACAAACCCCAGCAAACCACATTTTTAGTAGAATCATAGAATCATAAAATCATTACGGTTGGAAGAGGCCTCAAAGATCATCAAGTCCAACCATCTACTCAACACCACCATGCCCACTAAATCCACTAAACCATGCCTTATTTTTGTATCATCTGTTCAAAAAAACATATAGAAAGTGGGTGGCTTAATTATCAGGTCTGAGTCAAGTCACCTATCATTTCAAATACAGAAAAGTAGTGCCTTCTGCTCCAAAAAGAGGACACAAAGCATTTCATGTGGCTGGACTACTTACAGGTGAGAACAATAGCTTAGTCTAGCACAAACCCTCTTAAGAATAGCCATTAGGAAAGAGACAGCAAAAAAGCAAAAGGAGTTTAAAGTTCATCTTTGTTATTTTGCCTGTGGACTACATTTGGTGTAGGTATTTCTCTGAGATCTTTGATTGATGGCAGTAGCAGCTGTCAGCCACCAGCTACCTATGAAGAATAAAAGGTTTGAGAATACACTAGGAGATTTCAAGAATCTCAGATGTATTTCACACTGATTATTCAACACAGTGGATATTTAGGTGATTCTTGGTGATCATGGATACACATTCAAAATGCCTTCAGTGAAGGTAAAATGTGCACTATTCAGTGGAGTTGAACAGATTTTATCCTGTTAAGCTCAGAAATGTAAAGTTAATGGGAAATCACATTGCAATAAAAAACATATTGGATTTCATTTTAGCTGTGCTTATGTTTAAGGAAATCATTGGTCATGTTGTCATTTCTTAGTTAATTTCAAACACATGCTGTGAATACCTAAATATCAAGAGTTTCTAATGAATTTATCTGAGTAATAATTCTCTATTTATTGGAAAGAGTTCATTGCTAGTAGGCTTTATTTTCTCAGTTGACCTTTTATTTCTACAGACCATCTTTCCTATGTTTTGAAGAAAAATACAAGTTTGAATCCCTACAAGCCTTATTCCTGAAAATGACTCAGCCACTGAAATTAGTCAAAACTAACAGAGGATTACGGATTGTATCTTAAAATAAAAATCCCACTGATAAAAATCTAGTATCAAAACTCTGTGCCAACAGTCATAAATTTAAAGTCTTTTAAAAACATGTTAATTTTGAACAGAAATGTTTAGAAGCATCACTGAAACCTAAGATTGCTGAGAAAGAATACGATGCAGACAAGCACAATAAGCCTGAGATTTGTACATTGTTGAAAAGAAGGTGCTCTTATTTGTTCAAAATATTTCCTTTTTTCCCTCTACTTTATCTCAACACTCTTCTCTGAGATCATTCTGCAAAACTGGCCACACTGACAAGAGTAATCTAACTGCAAGTCCAAGAACATACATATTTGTGTAAATATAAATAGTATAAAATATTATATACAACATAATTTCCAGAATTACCATCTATCTTCAGGTGTCTACAAACATCAAGAGTAGCACTAACAAAAGTAATCAGAGATTAGTGGCTTTAGGCTTTTGTTTCCTCCTCTGTCATCCAACCAAACCACTGTAAGTTTCCACTACAGTAAGTAGTCAAGGAGGGCAAGGAGCCTCATGACACAGTTTTTTTACTGATCATTTTACCTAGGAAGGTTTAGGCAAATATTTCCTTTCTTTATTCACTATATCTTCCACTGAAGTTACTCAAGTGAGCTTTGGTAATGACAAATACAAACCTGGGTAACAGAACAAAAAGCTATTGGTGAAACCTTCAGAATAAAAGATGTAAATAAAGAGTATATTTTCACCAAAACCAGATTTCTTCAAAAGACTGTTCCTGGTTAGAATGTGATGGGTCCAAATGACTATGATGTGATCTTATAATATCTCCTCAAAATCATTCTTTTTTAATATGTTATGAGTTCTTTTCAAAGAAGAAAGGAATTTGAGGACATGAATCAAACAGTATCAAGCACTTTGCTCAAAGAATACGCACAGATTGTGTGTACAGATGGATCTCAGACTGCCATCTCCAAACAGGCAGCTCTGGCTTTGCACACCGTGATAGGATACCTCTGAGAGCGTCAGATTCTCTGAAGTGGACTTATGACTGTGTTCTTGATTGCACAGTAAAAAATGAACATACTTCTTGAACATATTTCACTTCTGCATTTTAAGAGTCACTGCTCTGGTCATCTAGCTCTTGGTAGGGAATCACCTTCAGGCTGCAGGGAGCTGTTAGTAGTGTTTTAACAGGTTAGAGCAAAGTTGCTTTGAAAATCAAGACAGTGTTAAACACTTTCTAGGAAAGAGGGAGATGGGAATATTTTGGTAGGGTAAAAAACAGAACAGAAGTATGGGGAATTGGCAGAAGGGCAGTGAACAACTCTACTTTCAAGCCCAGCTGCTTATGATGATACAACTCCCACACGAGAGCTTGACTAGAGCCATGCGTGCATCTCCTAGGTGAGGTGTGCATGTACTGTGCGGATGGTTACGGCGATACGGGCACATACGTGCTCCAGAGTACACAGTGTAGATGCAGGCTGTGTCCCCTAACAGGATTCCTGCACGTTGCTGAAAGTCTCTTCCCATTGCCTCTCTTCTTTCCACAATGTGAGGCTGTGCAGAATTGGAGGTTAAAAGGACTCATGGCTGTAGTGATGCAATCTAGTAAAAGAGTCTCTGCTGCTGAAGAAATGTTTTGCATCTTTCCTCTGAAAATTTAGAGTGATTTTATACTACCCATGTCTTATTCTTAGGTCTTCTGATTTGAAGTAAGCCATGAGATTTTTTATTTTTTATTTTATTTTTTGGTGTTTGTATTTTACCCAACAAACGAAGGATTTACGTCATCAGCTTTCCACAGACCATAACTCCCTTTAGCATCTGGCTGTATCTAGAACAACAATAACAAAAGAAATCAAGGGGGAAAAAAAAAAAAAATGTCTAGATAATGAACAACAAATTCGAATGCTCAGGTGGGGTTATTTCTAACTAAGGTGTGATTGAACACTTGTTTTAGCAGTACTATTTTTGTGATTTTTACCTTAATATGAAATCTCTTCCCATCAGCATCAATTGTATATGTTTTGTTGAGAAAAATGCATAGAAAATAAATGGAATCTCTAGAGAATACAGATGACATAAGCTAGAATGTGTCCTAAAAAAATTATTCGGTGATACATACAGAAAAACACATTATATTTAATGGCTCTAAATGATTTGGACATTGGATTTATGCAATACTCATGTCAGTGGCATAGGACATAATGTCAAGTAATGGATCAATACAAAGGCAGAATAAGAAAACTTGAATCATTATCAAACTTCTTACTGCTTTTAGATCTTATTTTCTGATTCCATTTGAAGCTTTGATTGAGTTTGATGCTGTTTAGTTTATGAAATATGATATAATCATAGTTCATAATGGTGTGAAAATTGGGAAAATAAGTGGTTCACAAGTGAAAGAAAATAGGTTTATTTTCTTTTTTCTTCCCTTCTGCTATTTTACTGTGGTTTCTCTCTTGCCATGAAAATGTTAGACAGTTTTAAAAAAAAAAGTTCCAGTGTTTTCATGGTCTGTTCATACCATAGCAACAACATTTGTTTAGGAGTCTAAAAATATTTTCAAAACGCATACTTTGGATTTTGTACTAAAAGTTGAAGAGCGAGAGAACATATGGTCAGGCACTTTATAAGTCTTTAGGCTGCTAACTGCTAAAATTGCATACAGAATCAAATTTTGCACAGATAAAATCTCACTAAACAGTTAAAATGTGCAAGAAATAAGTACTTGTAAGAGCCCTTGATAAACAACAGAATGGTAAAAGAGAAAACAAACTGGCCTCTTAATTACTTACAAATTTTTAGAGGCAGATTTATTTATAATCTTGATGTAAATGGAATTAAAAAATCAATTTAGCTGCCCCCCACTGTTGTGAAAGAAGGCAAATCCTCAGGAACTAACTACTAACTGTTTCACCACTACCATACCAGGTGTAGGATTATTTGGCAGTAGTTTTTTTTTTTTTCTTTTGTGCCTTGGGTATTCAGTGTCAGAGCAGCGAAAAAAGAAAGTTTAAAAAAGTAAAGTATTATAGCAGGATCCAAGAAGTCTGGGTACTGCCACAGACTGTCCATGTGATTTTGAACAAATTGAAGTTCTTTCTCTGTGAAACAAAACAATACTTTCCTACTACTAATGTTTGATTGGAGTATCATAATTTTGGAAGACACACATTTCTTCAAAGCCAGGTACTAAGTACTTCAAGAGTGTTATTTTAAGTAGAAAATGAGCTTTAATCTATAGATTTTTTTTTCATACAAGCTGCATTTGCCACAATGTTATTGTTATTTTTATTATTATTACTCCTTTCAACTCAGTTTCTACTATGAACAGTTGCCAATTTTAAGAGGTGAATGACTGCTGAGGTGGGTCGATATCACAATTTGGAATCAACACTTGTATTTAATGTAAGGGCTGGTCAGTGCTAAAAGGTGTTGTGATCTTTCATCCATCTGCAGTAGGCGCATTTTTTGTTTATGTGCTGTGATCTGTTGTCGGAGAAGGTGGTTGTTAATAGCAACCATCATTGAAATTGGTTAATTAAAAAATAACCAAATTAATTTTCATCCTAACGGCTAAAGTGGTTATAGGCTTTGGTTTCCTTTTGAGGCTATTTAGGGCAAGAAGGGAAATGGAGAGGATTTTGCTAATGAATATTCACACAGCTAGGAAGCAGGAAAATGGTCTGTATTGAAGGGAACCAGAAGCTATAAAGCAACTATCGTGTTGTCTGTAGTAACAAATGCCACTGTGTTAGAACAGCTGCAGATATTTTGAAACTGTAAAACTACCTATAAACTGGGCGTTTTGGCCTTCAGTTCCACATTTCATTTCAGCTCTTAAGCATTTCTTCTTAGAACAATTCTTTCTTTTTGTTAACGACACGAAGGAGCAAAGCCATGCAAGCAGACACATTCAGTCCCAGAATCTCATTCCTTTCCTTGATTCTTTTTCTTTTTATCATGATCTGTTCTTCCTTCCAAGTCTTTGCATCATCACTCACACCAGCTAGCTGCTTCCTTGGCACAACTCCTGAAACACATACTTTGTGTCAGCATTTCTCAGCAGTTTTATGACAAAATAAACTGGCTGGGTTTTTTTTTCCTCTTTTTATCTAATTCCACTACAATATGCAATAGAGCAGAAAGATAAATAGCCACTTATATGCACTCTTCAGATGTGGTGTTTTAATCACCATCTGAGCATCAAGAACAATTTTACTAAAGCAAAAAAACAGGGTGCACTTTACTAGGAAAAGATTCCTAAACCAGTGTTTTGCAAAGCAGGGGTTACGAACCCAAAGGAGGCCATGGCAGACCACAGTAGAGGACTCATTAGGGATTCCATTTTATCTGCTGTTTAAATGAATGCTACAGACTATATAAAACAACTGTGATGCAACACACAATTGTTATCCTCTTACAGAAGGGAATCATGTAGGACATGAAGCCGTACTAAAAAAATTAAAAGCTGCAATAGTAGATTTCTCCAATATTTTCATTTTTAAAGTATCATGGAATATATCTGACTTAAAATTATTGCACTTATTTCATTGAAATGACAAACTTTTGTTGCATGGATTGAGAAATATTGAGTCAAACATTGAGTGAATCGAACCATTAGGCATATGCATACCACAGGAGGATCCCTCCAGTTTTTATCAATCTTGTGCTGAATGACTGAATAAAACCTAGCTGGAGAAAATACTAACTTGAGAGACAAATTCAAGAATATTTTTATTTCCATATTCTTCAAACTCAAGAATAGTCTATTCCAGGTATAACAACCCGATCAACCAAATTGTTATTAGACTGATGAAGACACAGACATCGTGGCCATCTTTTCACATCTCTATTCACATGGGTTCAGCTCCACAAGAAAAGAATCACAGTGCCTGTACAGTACAGACAATAGACAACAGGCAAAAGCAAAGTCTGTGTTGAATGCGTCTGATCAATGAAAGATGGTGGCAACACTTAAGCCAAGAGACAGCCATGCCTCACAGTATGTTGCCCTGTCCTGGTCTTCTGATCGCTTCAATCAGAGGGCTTTTTGGCAGGCACAGAAACTTCTTCCAGCCCATGTATCCAGAACTCCTTCCCAGACAAACCAAAGTGCAGAGTGAGGAAGAAAGGGGAGAGTGCGGAGCAGTTATGAAGGTCATGTTCAGACCTGGAGCAAAGCCATGGATTAGGTACATTCCTGTATCTCAGAGCAGAGATATTGCTAGACCTAAAATTAAGATAATGGGTGTCCAATCAGTGGATATATTCAAAATTCATGGAAAATGAGAAAAAGTTCTGGAAAGGGATATTCAAACTGCTTCCTGTCACTTACCGTCATAAATCATTTGCATGGCATATTGCATCTGAAAATATGCTTCTGTTTTTACAAATCCAGTGTCATTTCAGACGTTCCAGTCAGCTTAGTATCATGATTTTTGATAGGATGTACAGTTCATTCAGAAACAGGGGGAAAAGGGACTAACTCTTGCTCCATTTCATCTGTTTCTCTATCTGCTAGGCATAACTAAAGAGTTACACAAACATCAGAGCTATCTGCAAACGCAAAAGTCACCTGGGAGTTGTAGTTGTTGAGGGAAAGTCAAAGAATGGTACAGTGAAAAGCCAAAAGAATTGAAGAAGAGAATAAGGCTGGTAACTTAGCAGAGTCCTTTCTTCTTTTTCAGGAAGGAAATAGCATAAATCACACTCTTGGGCTTCCTATTTGTTTCCTTGAGTTGTTTACATCATTCACCTTGTAATACGCAAAACAGAAAGACAGTAAATTAAAACATGAGAACATATTCTAGCTTAATTTTCTCCAAAACAAATCCAGGTTTTGCTACTAAAAACACCTTGGAAACTAAACCAGCACGTGGTAAATACATGAATACAGAATTTGGAGATTAATTTTAAAGGTGTATTGCTATTCTGAAACAAAACGTGAATGGGGACACAACCACTGACTCCTGCCATCACCTTTCCCAGGGCAAGTGCTACACACACTATGTTGTGGCAACAATTAAAACTTAGTCATCAAAGAAAAATTGTCACCATTTTTCAGGGAAAGATGACAGGATGAGCTTTAAACTAATTAGGGACATGAAGATTGGATGTGGGCTAGAAAAGGAAAATAGGATGTTAAACCAACGACCATGTTTAACAAGTAAGATGGATCTTTGTGACCTCTTTGAAACACCTTGAAAACTGTGGCAGTACTTTTTAAATCTTTACCTGCACAATAAATTTTCAACCCTGGTATAATTTTTCCTTATGTGAGGAGAATTTATCAAAGAGAGGTTTACACTGAATGCTAAACATGGCTTACCCTAAAACTTCTAAAAGTCTTCTGAAAACTTTAATCCTGAACTTGTGGAATATAACTCATATAACTAAAGATATACAGACTGTATTTGATCTATTCTGCAACTGATAGGGAGGGGAAACACACTTGGTACTTTCTGGGCTGGCAACACCCAGTTGGATTAGGGCAGAGTCTGATCGCAATCAGCCAGTGTACCAGCAAAGTATGAGCATTGCAGAGGTAGCATCTGCCTCTGTTTTAATATGCTGACCCTTATTATCTTACTGTTAGGCTTCATAAATTCCGGTTGCTTACCTTAGCTATGTGGTAGATTTATCTGGAAATCAGAAGAAAACAAACAGCCAATAGTTCAAATAAGATGCCCAGAAAAACAAATCATTATTGCATCAAAAGAACATATTTCCACGTATCTGGAGTGGAGCCCAGTTGAAAGCAAACAGAAGCTGAGTAATTCTGCAGCAAATGACTCACTGGCACAGAAGGGACCTACCAAACATTTGTCAAACTGATGCTGAGAAGAAGAAGTTAAAAGAGAAAGGTAAGCAGAAAAGATGCGTTGGTAGAGACAGTGAAATAATTTGTGAGAATATTCTACTTTAATATGAATGACAGTGAAAGCTATTTCTGATTAGTTAAATGACCCATGCTCTTCTTTGTGGGTTGTAGCTTTTAGACACCTGCTTGATAGGACTAAAGGCATGGAGAGATTTGTCTGGTGGGCAGGGCCAGCCCTAGCAGAAGGCAAGCCACAGGTCAAGAACTTCTGACAGATTTCTAGGTGGAAGCCAAGAGCCAAAGTCAGGTGATGAAAAACATGACAGTTATTAGGAGCATAAGCCAGGAATCAAGAGCTGGGCAGAGGAGCAAAACAAGTGTAAGAAGCTGAAGTTAAAAGATATGAAAAAGAGCCATATAGAAAAGTACAGAAAAAGAGACTAGTTTCAGTCAAGAAGAAAAGAGGGGGAAAAAAAAAAAAAAAAAGAAAAAAGAAGAATGCTTCAGAAACTAAATCAAATATTTTTAAAGCTCAGATGTTCCAGATGGGGCCATGACTGAGCAGAATTGATCAGGGAATGAAACTTGCCTCTAATCCACAGTCAGTGGTCAAGACAAGATTGGTTAACAGTCAAAAGATAAATCTTTGCCCATCTGTGGTAACGAAGAGCTGCATAACAAAACACCTTCTGTATTCTGTGTCCACTGGAAAAAAAATAGTCACCATGCCTTCTGGTCTTGAAGTTTGTATCTATCTTACCTATGACTTGAATTACAACGATGTTATTGGGCATGACATTAAGTTGATGCCTCACTGTGAAAAATAAAGCAAAATCAACACTGTCACAATCAACAGATACAGGAGAAATCAGAAAAAAATAGGAGAGAAAGTCACTAATCCCATTTTACAGACACGGAACTGAAGCACCTGTGAATTTCCACAGCCACAAAGGATATCTGTGGCAGAGTTAGAATGAAGGTTAGATCTCCTGTGTGTGAGGAAGCAGGTATCAATATTACTGTCAAATTGTCTCTTTTTGAGACTGTTATTTTCCAGTCATTGGTACATTTATGTTGTGGTTGATAAAAGAAGGCACTGATGCCAGAAGATGTCTCCTCTTGGGGTGATGTGGGGAACATGCTAAGCATGTTGAAGTCAAGTTCCATTTTCTTACCCTGAGGAGGAGAGCAATGGAGAGAAGTGCTTGTCTTCCTCTGGTTTGTTTAGCAGACTCCTGAAAGGTGGAATGGGGAGGAGCAAGAAACAATTGTAGTTTTATGGGTACATCATATTAGCTAGGAGATCTTACAAATAAAAATCCTCTGTTCCATTTTGGAACAGAAAACTGAAAAGCACAGATAAATAAAATAAAATAGATTATTTTATCTGTAGTAAATTATTCTACAGAAAAGAGTAACAAACAGGTGTTACAGGATTCTGGGGTTTTTGTTGGTTTTGTGGTGGTAGTTGTTTTGTTTTGTTCTGTTTTGGTTTGGTTTGGTTTTGAATTTTCATTAACTCATGACTTCACTTCCATGATCTAATCCCAGCTCCATAAAGAAAGGACCAGCCATCTGCATCTTTGTATAGTGAGTTTAACAGGTCAGCACTGGTAACAAAATCTGCGGTGAACCAGATATGCTCTGTTAAATGCTTCTTGCCTTTTTATGAGTCCCTGTGAAGCAACCCTTAAGGCTATTCAAGCTACAACAGTCATATTGCTCTTATTGCTCTTTATTTTATTATGAAGTATTAAAACAATATTTTATCAGGATCCAATAAAATATACATCTTTCTCCTTGTGAATCTTGAAACTCTGTTAAAAGAGAAAAAGAAGTGTTAGCTTACCAGCTGTCAATCCAATCCCTAGCTAATAAATTAGCTCCATTCATTTTATGGTAGCGTTTTTCTATTGCAGGGATTATAGGTGCTGCAAGGACGGCGTAAATATAATTGTAAGCAAACATCTCCCCTGATGGATACTCAGTAAAGATAAACAAATACGTTTTGTAAAATTATAAAAAACATAAAAGAAGAGAAAACAGAGAGGAGGAAAAAATCATATATTTCTGCTGCTAGAGTGTTCCATGATGTCAGGCCATTGATCAGCAGTAACGGAGCCAGGTACACAGGATGTGAGCCGAGAAGCATTCTTCCTCCAAATAAAACAGCAACCAAATGGAGACAGTAATTCGCTCAGCCAGTAAGGTGGAACTAATGTCAAGTAAAGCACAGAGTTACAGGTATACTTAATATTCTACCAGAAGGATCTGGGTCAGGGAAATTGTCTTCAGTTATCAGTGGTGGAAGTCAACTCATTTAGCTTTAGCTGTTTGAA
The DNA here is from genome assembly GCF_000690535.1 of Cariama cristata. Lineage (NCBI taxonomy): Eukaryota > Metazoa > Chordata > Aves > Cariamiformes > Cariamidae > Cariama > Cariama cristata. The sequence goes on along the minus strand of NW_009625009.1, from coordinate 20,563 downwards.
AGTTGAGAAGCTTTTTGTCTTTGCCTCCTCTGCAGTCAAGAGAAAGAAAGAGAAGGAAGTGCCTCCATCCAGGAAGGTCATCCTATCTGTCTGGTACAATTATTTTAAGACGAGATGATTTGCTTATTGAGCGCCTCTCTCTCCATTGTACATAAGAGTAGTTGACAAAACTACCTCAGAGTAGACCACTAACTTTAAGATGACTAAAACTAGACAAAGTGACTCTTGGCTTTCACAGCAGCAAACCGTAAGTCTAAGGGAGATTTCTGCAGTGGAATATACAACCAACCAAAAACTGGTGAAGTACAAAATGACCACAGCTTGCCCCACGGTTGGTGCTCTCTCTGTCTCTTTCAGATCACAGGAAGACAAGAGTCAGCCCACTGAACTAGGAACGCAGCGTTACTCACAGTGGAAAATAAATGGTAGCTCTCAGTTGCTAAAATTACTTTACCGTACATGTTAATAGTTAGCCTGGGGTGAAGCATGAATGAGCCTGGTAGTCAGAATACACATTCTGGATGTGGGGCTTGTGGAGACCAGACCCTGCTCTCAAGGATCATTTGCTATAGAATTAATCTGTTTCATCAAGAAAGGACGAGAGGCTTTCTCCCTTCCCACTCTCCATGACACAGAGAGCAGTGCACACTACTGGAAGTCAGGAAACCAGCCTGAACAGTGAAATTCAGCATCTTTTGTTTGCTTTCAACAAGAGATTCTCTTTCACAGGTAGTTTCCAGTCTAAAAGGGAAATTCACAATGAAGTCAAAAGAGGAACATGAATTCAGGTAGTTTGGCCAAATGCATCTCCCTCCCTCTGTGCTCCAACCCAAAGCAGTGTCCTCTCATGTTGAATTGCATAACGTCTGCCCTGGGAACGGCCACTGGATTAAAGCTTGCTAGGCAAAGCTGTGGAGAACCCTCAATGGTTACATAAAAACCACATTTAAACAACTTGTCGATCATTTCCTCAACTCTTCAAAGCCCTGCACTTTAAAACAGGATCTTTCATGGACCTGACACCTCCAAGGCTAAGCAGAAGATGACCACCATTTTTCATTCCTGCGGTTTTGATTTTAGGGACTTAGTCTTACCTAAGTCTGCTTTAGCTACTAAATCCTCTTCTGAACCTAGCAGAAAGTTTATTTCAAGTTACTAGAACTGTCAGAAAACAAGGCCAAAATCAAGAGTATCGGTTCAACGACAGACATATTTACAGTCCACACTGACCTTATATGTATGTAAGTAAAAAATATTCAAGGTAGGATTCAAGTTATTATAGCAGAGTATAAAATTGTACTCATGAGGGTTGACCTCACTGTAGCTCTCAAGGTGAAACAAAAAATGAAATTGCCAACAAACATATTACAGCTAGTGATTAAGTGGCTTTTTATACACTCTTGGGAACATTGGGATAGACAGTTCTGATAGGAAAGACATGATTGCTTCTGATTACGCTGTACTGTCCCACTGCAGAGGTCTGATACCAGATTTCAGTGGAAAAATAGTTACAATAAATATGTGAAGTATATATCATGCCATCATAAGTATCCACAGTTACAACGAAATTGAGTTACATACCATGAAAAATTACACATGGGATATCCCTCTGAAAGGTTATTTTTATACTTCTGTCATTTATGCCATAGATTCAAGGGTCTTCAGAGCTTGGGCATTTAAAAGGAAGATATATTGAAAGGAAAAAGAGCATCCTTGTGTGAGGCTTTTAAAAATGAAATTAATTCTATTTTATCATGTTTTAAAATACCAAAACATGCTGCACACTGTTTATCATAATGGATTACTAAACTTGGTGTCAGGAGAGGTGTGGGGAAGGACTATTCCTTTTCTATCTTTACCGTTGTGACTGTGAAAGGATGGGCTTCTTCAAATGATATGTGAGACAGGGGACCACTGCCAGATTATTCCTTTCTGTATTTAAAGCTTGTTATACTTTTGTAGTTGCTGCCTGCACAGATTGAAAATGCATGGATACATTAATGCTCAGCCTTATGTAGTTAGTCACATGAATCAGGGAGTAATATTTTGTAAAGCAATGTGATATGTTGGTGCATTAGAAGGAATCATTAAGAGAAATAAATATTTGAGAGGTGGAAAGTATGTCCAGAGTTCTGGCAGTCGTAAGATAAATAGGGAAAGGACAGGAATGTGTGACCATGAATTTTACAACTACAGCCTGTGCAACTATCATTCAGCAAACATTCATTATCATTATTAATAACGTGACATAAAATGGAAAACAGCAGACTTAATCCATATACTTGGCAGATATATGAAATAGCAGATGGTACTTTAAATGGGATGGGGGAATACCCAGCAGATACCAACACTGCCCGGCCATAGACCTGGCATTTATATAAATGAGCAAGACAAAATCTGGACCTAGCAAAGACCCCACATGTATACACTTGTGCACAATTATTTTTTGTGTCTGCTAGGCAGATCATAATTCTGGCTACGACAATCTCTCCCCCTCATCCGGGAAACGTTCCAGCCATGTTCAAACTGGGGCTCTAGCAACATAGCCACATATAATCCTGCTTGGGAACAGAAGATGACAGAAGATTGGCAGGGTCCTGCCCAAATATGTGCTCTCTGCGACACCAAGGAACAATTTAGTTCTTGCCTGCCTCCTGAAGTAAAGCAATATGCTACCTGCAACGTGTCACATAAACCCAATACAGTTTCCTACATGGTATAAGTGCTATATTGTTCCTAAGCAAGCATTTTTTTCAGAGCACTTTGTTAATTGATCCCAGTGCATTCGTATGTGGGTGTACTTTACAGTCATCTGTACACTGTGATCCAGACAATGTAATCTGTACAACTGCAAGCTTATTCCACCTCACATAATGACCTTGTTTTATTCTATGATGTCACTTAAGAGAAAGAAGAAAACTGAGAAACTTGTGTGACTCTTTCTACTGGTTGTATAATCTCAAATGTTGCTGAAGACAAGAAGACATGATGACAGACAATTATTCTTTCTTAATAAGACACATTCAGCTCTTAATAAGACACATTCTGCTGAATGTACCTAAGTTATTTGTGTGAACGGTATTCCACATTGGAGAAAAGGCTACACTAATAATAACTTCCCAAGATCCAGACAGTTCTGAAGCCCCAGGACCCCTTTTCCACTGCTTGGGAAAGGACTACTTCTAGACTTGGTTTGATTATACTCACTGAGGAAACCTTTAATAAATCGAACATTTCATAGGTACGTAAAGTAAACAGACACAATTATATCACAACAGATAATTCTGACGAAAAGCTGATAGGCACAGAACAAAAATTGTGTCAAGGCTTCCTTGAAGCAACTCCTGTACATAATCTAGCGTCACTTAATTTTGCATGCACACAGCTGTCAAATCTCTGGCTGATTTTGTAGGCACATTTAAAAAATGAACTTCAGGACTAATGCTAGTTTTGCAGAAGACAGTGATGCTTATTCCAGAGCACTCAGAACTAGAGCTTATTTAAAACGTGACTTTCTGACATTCTTCTATTGAAAAACAACTGTTTCTTACTTTTTTCCCCATTGTAATCCAGGATCAAAGTGCTGTAAATATGCAAACAATTGTTCTACTATATTAACCCATATCATTTTTGAAGGTTGAAGAAATAAATCAGCATTATACAAATTATTTTCATGATATCAGTATTTGACCTCATAACAGGCTCCTGACTTTCAGTTCCAGGTGTACTAATTCTTAAATGTTTTGTAGCCTGGTCAAGGGAAATGGTTAACTGCCATCTTTGCCGCCATAAAAACAAAGAAATCTTTGAACACTTATGCAGCATTTTGAGAATAAAATTTCTGTGGAGGCTGCTATTACGTCTGCAAGTGCTGCAGCATGAAGTTATTTCACACTAGGGCAAATTTGGGTAGCAAATTCTGATGTGATTTTCCCTTGCTAGTAAAAACAGTAAGGAAAATTCTATAGGCATTATCAGTGATGAAAGTACTTGTTTTCTTCAAGGAACCATTTTACAAGCTAACCTCCTGGTATGGACAATAGCATGGCTTTTGGTAACAGAAAAGCACTCATTTCTACCTTTCACTTCCCCAACTGATTTTCAGTCCTCTCTCTTAATTCTTCTTCACTATTACAGTGTCCTTTGGGACATTTTTGATTTGGGTCAGCAAGTAGACAAATCTATTTGTATTTGAACTCCCCTGTGAACAGCACAAGTCATTGCCTGTGCTTTTCTGAAAGTGATCCATTATGAGTAGAAGCATAGCGAAAACTGTTGAATTCAGTGACAGTTACAGACTCTTACTTGGCACATGAGTCACAATGAGCCCTGTAGGCATGTAAATACTGCCAAATGACCAGTGTTGGGAATGCAGAGCAGATAACCCTGAATAGCCCCAATCAAATAATCTTCATAGGCAAGAAATACACATGCAGAGTTCTCATCTTCCTCTGCTCCTGTTAGGCTTTGAGAAAAATTTCTGTAAGAACAATGCACAATACTTAACATTTTCATGGCTTACTGTGAGAAAGTATTGCAAAGAAAAAAGTGTCTGCAGAATAACGAGAAGAGCTTAAGTTTGAAAATTATACATCTGTTTCACTGCCTGCCTTTCTCAATGGAAAACTGTGTAGTGCAGTATTTAATATTCAGGCTACTCTACCACATCAAATGGGTTTAGTAATTTATACCCAACACATTCTATTTTTCCCATTTTGCTTAATGTCACACAAGAAAAAGATACTTGAGTTGTTCTGTGTAGACCTCTCCACCCACTTCTTCTGCTGACAGCTTTTTAGGGCCCTTGGTGGGGAGATAAAATATTCTCAGGCAGGAGGGAAATAAATTTCCATCTCCCACTCATTGGAAGAGTACACGGAGTACAGAGTGGTTCAGAAAGAGACTCCTGGGGAAACAGAGCAAGGTAAAATATTAGTTGCTAAACAGTCACAAAATTTACTAGGCTGAAAATGAACCTCTTCAGAAGAGCCTTGGGTCTTAATAACTACTCCTCAGACTTGAATCCTCCAGGCAGGGCTCTGCACTGTAAGCCCTTTTCAGGAGGTAGGTCCATCTATCTCCAGATGAAGATGAGAGACTTCATTCCAGTAGCTCAAAGGATAGAGCTACCATGCAGCAGAGCAGAGACTCATTTGCAAATCTCTGCCTGAATACAAGGGCTGAGGGCAGCATACCTACTGCATAGCTCACGAAGGACCAAGAAGGGCAAGAGCCTAGGTTAATGAAGCTCCCAACCCAACGAGCAGAGCGTATAACGGGTAGAGGCCTCAGATGAGACTTGCCAGGGTACTTCAGGTACATGGGTGCACTCAGGGCTCTACTGAAATTTCTGCAGATATCATGGCATTTGAATATGAGATTCAAATAACTAAAAATGTCAATTGGACTACTAAGACCCTTTGTTAACCTCAAGCTTTTTGGAAAGATAGTAGATATTATAAGAAAGAATTTAAAAATAATGAGCCTTGTAAAAGCTTCTATCTTGAATGACTCAATCATGATCCAGAATTAAAATAACAGTTAATGGCAATGAAGGCATTTAAAGTATGGCAGGTTTCAATTACTGAGCAGAAAAGGAGGGTGACAAAGGTTTGACAGTAGAACAGACACCACTGTCAGGAGGAGTTATAATGTTTTGGACAGCAGGTACGGGCAGAGAGTTTAATTACTCTGATTAACAGATCCTTTCTGGAAGAAGTGCCATATTGCAAAGACTGTGACAGATAAACCATGAACCTCCTTATTCCTGATCTAAGATCCACCACAAAAATGCATGTATACATGTGTACCACAAGGATCATTATTTAGTTGCAGGAATTTGAGAAAAATATTTAATCAGGCAGTCAAAATGATGGAAAGATCTTTTTGTCAATTATGAAGCTACTTTCTTTAACATGTATGCAACAGTAGTGCAATCTTTAGGTAAGATACAACACAAAATAACCATTCTCTTGTATTTTTTAAACTTGTCAGGAAGACTCAGCCACATACGTGCAAAACGTCCTGATGTTAAGCCTACAATAGCATATGAGAGTCCTTACAAATATTTCCTCAAAAGCTATGTTGCCAGCAGGACCAAGTGCACTTAAAATTATAAAGAGCAGAAAGCTAGACCTACACTCTTAGAAACCTTTCTATTATTTCCCTCAGTTACTAGCCTTGTGACCCAGCTTTTCTTCTTCTTCAAATCCCTCCTTAATTACACTATTACTAAAACAGGGAGTCCAGTATAGCATACCACACACTGCAAGAAGGTACACAGTTTCATTTTGAATGTCACAAGGGAGAAAAAAAAGACTGGAATCAGGAGAGTATAGGCAACACTTCACCACTTCTTCTGACAAATTTTTGCCATGTCTTCTTTCAGTCTATTTACAGATTACCTGTCACTGTTCTAAATTCTTCAAAAAACCTCAAATCCTTCTTTTTTTGCTGCCTTTCTGGGATTATAGTGAAAATAAATAGCAATAGCAACCCCCATTATGAATGCTTGGTTTTTACTAACTAGTTTACATAGACATGGCCAAATAGGCAGAAGATATATTTACTGAATGCAATGGATCATGCATTTTAAAGTGTTCTGGAATTTACCAAGTATCAATAATATTTGATTACCTATTCTCTGGAGATGTTTGAATACAGGAAAACAAGTAGACTGTGTTTCTTAAATCATTTAGGGGAAATAAATTGAAATTTATCGTTTACTTAGTTGCCAAAAACTAGACTAGTGCCCACAGCAAAATTTTAATGTACCCAGCTCATAAGATATAGAACCATTCTTTTTGTTTAATGGCTGATTCTGTTTCAGACTGAAAAAGCCTGAAATTTTGTCTTTTCTTTTCCATTGATATATAGAAGATACTGCTTCTGCCTAGAAATTTTGTCAACCCTAAGCAGCTGGATCAGTGAGACTTAGTGCAGGATTATGCCACTTCTAAAATGGAAAAGAGTCAAAAGAAAGATTGGAGACAATCATTAGTTTCCTGAAAAGTCTCTCATCTCATTCTGTGTAGGGTGGGAGAAGCTAGTTCTTGTCAGTATTTTACCAAAACTTTAAGCACTAGGCACAATTACAGAATTGGAAAAAAAGTTCTGGGATTAAATTTCCCATCAGTCTTTCATCTATCCTAACTCTTCATACGTATAGTATTAAAAAAATTATTTTTCTTGTGGATGGCAGTTGCAAGCTCCCTCTTGCATAAACAGGGTTGTGGTTTGTGGTTTTTTTCAAAATGGCTATGCCATTGACTGTATTTCTTTTACAGAGAGATTCTCTATTCAAATTGTAATAATATTTTCTCCATTTGGACTAGGAGGCATAGCTGAGAATAAAAGATAGCTCTCCAGAACTGTAGTACCTCAGCTTTGATCTTTTTAAAAATCGCTCAAAGATACTTTTTCATTACTGCAGATAGGCTATCCCAAGACTTGGAGGCCCATTAATAACCAAACCGTCAAGTCTGTTGTGGGGCTTCAGAATGCTGCTTCATTTCCATATAGAATTCCTCTTATATCTACAATGTGCAAGCAAGCTCCCAGCTTTAAGTTCTTGCAGCACGTAGTCTTGTATTTGCATAAACTCATAGCAAAAAGACTACTATTACCTAGACTACTTTAGAGAGGTTTATATGTACTACAGGCTATATAGTACAGTATCTCTCATAGAAATGAGTGTTCCACATTTATGCACAAAACATGGTTATACATATTCTACATCTTCACTAATCTCAACAATGAAAGAGATACTGCTAACATGAAAAGATGATTACATGAAGAGTATTTATCCATGGTCATAACTGTGTGTTGCAGAACAAACAATAGAGGTAAGATTTCATGATCCCCTTCAAATATCACAAATATTCAAATCCTTGGTACATGGAAATCTGAGTATTCAAAACTATTCTCTATGCATTCTCCAGGTTTCTGGAATTTAAACCTTACCTAGCTCCCTCAATCAGGATTCAGCCTGCATACGATTTTTCTTCTGTAGCATAGTTACTTAGTACTTGACCTTTGCATTTGAGACAAAAATCCAACGACCTGTTTTGAAAAGCCTGGCCCAAGTGAAGCTCATGATGACAATCCCACTGCCTGCAGTGGATTCATGATCTCACCTATAAGGGAACATTTTATCTGTTTCAAACAGCACTGGAAGGTAATCTTTCAGAGCATTTACAGAACATGGGAAAACGTGTTTCTAGGTAATAAAAATGAATCGCTTTATCGCAGCTCTTTTATTTCTTATTTAAAAATGCATGAAATGAAGCAAGCTTCTTACACAAAAGTTTTGGGAATAGAAAATTTATGTTTGTTCATTTCAATATAATTCATAAATAGGAACTTTTGATATTGTAATTAAATCAGAAATAAAAAGAGAAAAAAAACAACCAATACACTGCCAGTGTCAAAAATGCCATCTTAAGTAAAACAGCTTTTTCTAATGGAAAGCTGTATTTTTACAGACTGATATAACTGTGTCTTTCATGTTAGTGTACAAGGCCAAGTACAGTTTAATGCTAATCACACACTTATCACTGGAAAGCAAATCATAAATACATGAAGACATTCTTTAAAGCATCCTGTGGAGTGGGAGTGAAGAAGTTAAGCTTTTAAATATTTTGAAACATAAAATTTTAGTCACTGTATAGAACTGAGGCAAGAGATATTTAGTGTTCACATAACCCAATATTTAGCCTTTTAATGTTAAAAAGGTACTGTTGTGTTTTTTTTTTAAGACATATGTCTAGAAGAAAACTCTTCACCATGGCTTATTGCTGAAGGCAATGCTCAGTTTATACATGGATTACATAATTTGGAAAAGGACCTTGTGATGAAAGAAGCTGTATAAATGTTCCATGTTTATTTTGATTATCACTGTAGCTAATATCCGTTACTCAATTATGATGATCAAATGCCTCTTCAACCCCAAACAACGCAGTAATGAAATGGCAAATGGTTTTTACTTGTAAAATTTTGATTTGGTTGATTGAACAATTAGAAAGCATATATGCAAATATCAAATATATCTTCCTTTAGTTTACAAGATAGTGCAAAATTTTAAAAGAGTCAAGCTGTATTTCACTAATCATCAGGAGTCAAAGCTCCATCACTGGCTTGTTATGGGTCTATTCAGGTAGAGGAATTAGTTAACAAGGGATTGAACTGTCAATGAAAAAAAGAACAATAAATAGGATTTTAACTTTTTGTTATAATTCTGTGCAAAAAAAATATTCCTATTGTCAATAAAAAATGTGAATATGTAGCACTTGTGTGTCTTTCTGCTACCTTTACGGTGGAATAAGGCCCTCATTTACAATCCTGACTATATTAGAAGTTTTTTTTCAATGGAGAATATTAAAAAGTTACTGGCTGTAAGTACAGTAATGTATTTTTGACATATATATGACAAGATGGGAATAACAACTAATATCAGAATAAGACAGAAATGTGAACTGTTTTTCTATATAATGTATGATTAAAAAGAACACATGAAGTTCTCCCATACTCACTTCATTCAAATAAGCTTGAGGTGACCAGGGGGAAGGTGAGGGAAAGGCACCCCATCTCACCTCACCGTAACCAAGGGAGGCAAACACAAATAGAGAGACAGAGTTAGTTACTTCCAGATGTCAATTCGTTCCAATTTTAGCTGAACTGCTCTCTAGAAGAGCACAGAATGGAGTGAAGCAACGAGAAGTTTAGATGAGGTATTTCACTTTAAGGCAGCTAAAATTTAGTAATATGAACTTGGTCTTATGCAATGATACTGCTACTTGTCTTGAAGCTATTTGCATTGGCTTTCTTTGAATTAATGACAGGACAATGATAGAGTGTTTTAAAGCAAACACTGAACAGCATAGAAAATATAATGTATGTATTCAGTTAGGAGTAAAATTTGTGCTTAATATCTATTTATTCCTTCCTAGGGCTTCCTTTTCCTTTTGCTGACTTTTCATGCCCTTTTCAGCCGCTAAATCAATACACAGATATATTAAAAAAAGACCCAAGAAGAGTACATTTTCATCAACAAAGAATTGCTCATGAGAATGTTAATGGGTAATCTGTGTCATAAGAAATTAATAAAAAAATATTTACCATTTTGCTGTCCAGAATCAGGCATAAAAGAGACTCAAGTCCCATAAGAACATTGCCTCAGTGGAAAATGATGCTGTAAGTTAATTGACTAAACCAGCTGCCAATCTAAACAGCTCGAAGGGTTCAGGGATTTTTCTTTTTTTCCTAGTGAATAGCTATTACTAACATTTTTTCACAGAAAAACAGGCTGCTATTTAAATAAACAAATAATTCCTACTTTAAAAAGCTTGCGGGCATAGCAAATGGTACAACCAGTGAAGTGTCATCCTAATCGCACCATGAGGTACACGTACGAAGCAATCTGTCCCTTCAGCAATAAGCAAGGAGCCTAGTCTCTCTGGTGGTATTCAGAAGAGTGAGAAGCCATTTTCAACAAGATTTAAAGGAATTGTACCACTTTCAAAATGCATCATCGTATTGTATCCACTTGGTCTGGAACCTTGTTTATTTTGAAAATCTACAACATAAATCTGTACTCAAAAATGTACGTGACACAGCTGCAGGACATAACAATCAAGCTGTTCAGAAACAGGCTCATACATTTGAATTTTTTTCCTGACATAATATTTCAAAACTGTGGTAAACATCTTTTAGATTCCCATGAAACTGTGAGTTATTAGCTGTTTTATGAAAGAAGGATAAAATTTTTTTTTTTGCATCTTTTTTAAGGATGTTCTTAACAAGCCAACAACATCACATGAAGTGTATCCGGAGAACACCATTTTGGACTACAATCACTGTAATGTTTTAAGCTAAAGCAAATAAATTATTTGGCTCTTCAACAAAGGAAATTGGTTTCAGCTGACTTTAAACAGAAACAAAGTTATAATATTCTCATATAAACCTCAGAATACAGTGACTTTTTCAAAAAACAAAAAAAGCTCTCAAGCTAAAGCTAGTTCAACTCTAAACATACATACCAATTTCTGAAAGTTTGGAATTCCACTTCAACTCTTATAAAACATTCAGGAATAAATATAAAATGAGTTTTCTCTACTTAATAAACAGTGATAGACATCATAAAACTGTCCTGGATAAAATACAAGTACCAGGCTGTGACTAAGAATCATAGTTTTGAGTAAAAGGAGCCACAGAATTATTTCAGGAATTAACTGGGAACTAAAAAGCATGGAATGATAGGAGTCATCAAGGGTATCCCATAGATATGAATTTCCAATAATATAAACACACACTCTTCTTTTTTTTCTTTTTACGTTCCACTGTAGTTGAGCCTATTTTGTACAGCAATTAGCTTTTAGAAGAACTGCAGGGAGAACAAGGAGTTTGCAGTTTGTCATGTAGGAAAGACTCCTACTCAATTTTTATTTCTATATTTCCAAGTAGCACACTAGTTGATTGAGAGAGAGCTTTAACAAAGAGTGAACTGTATCTTTAAATACTTTGTCTGTGGAGAGACAACCCAGAACCACTGTGTAAAGAAAGTAGCAGCTCAGTGCCTAAGTTTAGACAGTCTTGCTGATAGCAAATTATTGCTGGAATTATATTGCCACTGTGTTCTCAAGTGGCTGATTCTACTAAACATTTGTTTGTAGAAATTTAAAATCATCATACTTGAGACCTATGTCTTTGACATGAACATAGTTAATACCATATGGAGATAATTTATTATGAACTTTGTAATACTTGAACAAGCATTATGATCCAAGAAATTCTGTTAAATACAGTTGCTGGGGTTTTTTTCTTCCAGAGTGACAATTTAGTTGTGCAGTGTGCTGTCATCAGTTGAGATTAATCACAGTAATGACATGTTTTTCACTACGAACATTGCTAAAAATTATTTGAATGTGGACCGAGAGGAATGAGTTTCTAAGTCAAATGATATAAAAATTGAAAAATGGTAAACAACTCATCTGAAAGGTAGGTCTTACATGGTTTCTGTTTGTTTGGAAAAGGAAAGTACCAAAATGAGGATGATACCTTAGGGAACTCTGTGGCAAAAGTTTATCTACACGAAGACAAATGCTTGACAATTTAATATGAAAAATTTGTCTTATTAGAGACCAATTAAGCTAAATAAATGAATCTAGTAAAAATCAAAACATTTATGAAAAAAAGCTACATAAGTGATGAGTGGCTTTTTAGTGTTAAAAAAGACAGGTTGTATTCAAGATCCACATTTGATTTTATCCAGAAGACTAATTAAAACATGAATTTTGGTTTGGATGTGAGAGCATCAAAATCTTGTGACTTGTGTAAGCAAAATCCTCTAACATCAGAAGTATTGCAAATCAGCTGCTACATCTATTTTTGTAGTTCCCTACGTAGTTCACATTTTGCAAGACGAGATGCTCTCATATGACTCCTAGCCAGGAAATAAGCTTCCACAGCTAAGGGTCATTTCTGGCTCAGCGTATATAGTACCAGGTTTGGATATGGGAATTAAAGTAGGACCACCAGTGTAATAGTTTTGTGTGCTACCAAATAAGTTGCAGATTAATGAATATAAGAACTAAAATCATTTCCAGAGCTTTGAAATAAACTAGATAAAACTGGGAACAGCTCTCCTCTGGTGGAGGTGGTCTGAAAGCTGGGATTCAGAGGAATTCTAAGGCAGAGGTTTTCTTCTGTCATTAAATAATTGTTATAGTGTGGGACGCTTCCCTCACCAAGAGGATATAGTTTAGCACTGGAGCTTGGGGTTTTTTTGCACCGTGTGAACCCAAAGAAAGCACTGCTCCCATTCTGGGATTTCTTTTGTCCTTCGGCCAAGGATTGTGTTGTCATTTGGTAAAAGGCTAATTTATTTCAAATCCTATGGGACAGACTTCTTTTCTTTTTTCAAAAGTGCTTCAGGCCTTGAGTCATTTTGTTGCCTCAGCCTCTGTCATGGCTTCTGAGTTTGTGGCCAAAAGTTCACAGCCTTCAGGCTGCTTTGCTGCATTTCAGTGCCAGAAAAGGGCAGCCTGATTCAGCGAGGGCATAAGGAGAAGCAAAAATTAATGCCAGGGGTAGAAAAAGCCTGTAAGGAGGGATTAAATCAGTGCCAAAATGTTGACAGTGTCAGTGCGCTGTGAGGACAGGAATGGCGGAGGTTGCCCGTGGGCCAGGCAGGGTGGGCCTCCACAGCCGGGCCCCGTCCCATGACCTCTGGGGCCCCAGCCAGAGAAGTCCTGCCCTGCCTGCCCCCAGCCGGGGACATAGATCCCAGGATTATTTTGTAGCATAGATCTGACAATTTTTATTTTATTTTTTTTAAAGAAACTGAGACAACTGGAAACGTTTGTAAAGGACCTACCCATGTTAGAAGTAAAAGAGTTTGACAGTAAGAGTAGGACTCATCTCAAAATGTCAGTCTCCTGAAAAGGTTTTGTGTTAAATTTAAGGTCACCTGCATTCCCTGTATAGTCCCTGATATGGGACGTGCACCTCGCAGAGATACTTTACTGTTCTGGTTCATTGTCCTATGACTAGGATTTCGCTCTAAGTTGCCAACCTGGAGAGCTTACCTTTGACTGTAGAAGGAACATAGCCAGCCAACTTAAGTAGACTCTGAACTCTAAGTGTGAGATGAATTCCCTTTCTCAGGACAGGACTGGCCAGAAACTGGTTCATTCTCAGTTTGCAGTGGTTGGACTCTCGGCATTGATGCAGCTCTGCTCTTCTCCAAGCATTTGACCTAAAATATCTAGTTTATCAAAGAGGTAAGCTAACTCTTTGTCACCCCAAGTGCTTTTGGTTTTTGTTTCATTAGTTAAAAAGATATCTTAACTGGAACATATTCTTCAATTAAATAATAAAAATCTGACACCTTCTTAAAAAAGGTGTCAGAAACATATTAACAAAGAGCTGTATGGGACCCTAAGTTCCTTTCTGACATAAGGAACTATAATCAAGCCTAATTTTCAAAGGAGTTAGGTTATTTGAAATTATTAGGTACAATTTCATCTCTTACTGTGGCACAATTTATCCAGGGGACAAAGAAAAAAATCTCAGAACACAGAGGAAAAAAGTGTAAATCATATTTAAGAGTAGAATTCCTCTAAGTAAGAAATAATTGTAACTCTTCATTTATCATGTCTGCAATGAAATATCAAGCTTCATAACTATGTATGCAACAAATAAGTCTCCCCCGTATAAACACAGCCTCTGGATAGCTTACCTGAAATCCTAAATTCAAAGCTATTAGGAGAGTTAAGAAGCATGAACATTTTAAAGGTGACAAAATATACAAGCCTCATTCGTGCAAGGTGGCAAGCTTTGCTTTGCTCTATAAAACAATCGTGAGATTACCTTGAGGTATGTGTGTAGTTCCAGTGAATTGAAAGGTATTCCTCAGGTTCCTGATGAAATCAGAAATGTGGAAAGTTAAGGATATGCTTAAGTGCTCAGAGATGCCACAATACTCAGTATATTCCAGAAATGGAATCCGAGATGCAGTGATGAGTGTCTTTGGCTTGAAATTTTACAACAGAAAAGCTAACTGTAGCTGAACTGATTAGATCATATGTTCAGACAAACAAAAACCCATTGTCAGGCTAAAAAGACAAGTTTAAATCACCTCCTGCCTCTTCCTACATCTCCTACCACCCTACTTATTCACTACATGTTTTAGAACATCAATCCCACCACAAGATGTCTGAAGTATCCCACAGGATGCATTCATGTGTTGTTTTCTATAAAGAAAAAACAAAAGTGTGTTTAGAGTTTAAATTCTTTGGAGATGGGATAATGTCTTTGAATGTGATCGTAAACACTGAAGCTGGCTTTACCCTCAGTACAAATTAGAAATATTAGTATAAGTAGCCCTATATCACTTCTTTATCCAAAATTATGAAGCTGATGTTTATTGTTAAATCAAAGAATTTATCAGCCAATAGGTGGCACTGAAAGTATTTAACATTTATCTACATCTTCTATTTTCTTTTAGGAGAATTCACATTTCCCTCAAGTAAATGGTATATTATGCTCACAAATTTAAAGCCAAGACACATATTGAATTCTGTCATTAAAAATATTAAGTTCTTTTAAATAGGTGGAGAACTGTTGAGAATTTAAACAATTCCCTGGAAATATGAACAAGTTCATCGTACTACTTGTATCTTTGTTGAAACCAGTTCTAAGGCAGGAGATCCTTTTGAGATCCTGGGACCAATGACATTCCAGGGAGTTTCTTACTGTGAAGTTTAAACTGAAAATATCTGGGGAAACTGTAGCGTTTCAGGAATTGGCTTATACTGTAGCTTTTGTATGCTGCATATCAATTTGTAAATTTTTTTCCCAGCTGCTTTCATTTTTGCAATCTTGTGAGGAAAGAAAGAAGATTTTCTAGCAAATATAATGTAATTTTTCTTCAATACTGTTCACCTGAATTTTATTAGGACAAACTTTACAAGCAACCTCTTCACTCTCTGTGGTAAACAAGCTCATAAACTATTCTACGAGTAGAGTTAATGAGCCATTTCAGATCAGATTTCCAAAGAAACGTGCCTTAAACATATTCAAAAAGAAGCAAACTTTCCATGTTAAGCTTTTGCTAACTTTAAAAGTTCTTTGAGCAGATGTGATTCAGAAGACATTAAGTATCAGTGTTTTGGTTTATACTGCGTGGAACACAGTCATTCTCTGCGCGTCGTGTTTCATACCTGCATGTACATTCCCTCTAAGCTTTTTATTGAAAGATATGCCAAGATGGTGAAGTAGGAGTGACATGTAACATTGTGGTAAAACAGCGAACCTAATTATTCCATTTTCAGACTGCTTCTCTATCACCTTTATATAACAATCTGTCTTAAGAAAAAATGTGGGCCACGTAGGTTTCAGCTATATCAAATAAAAATGTGGGAGGGTTCACTGTACTGTCATCAACTACAATGTTACAGAGGACAAGAAGCAAATAGGACTGAAATAGAAGTATGTCCAAAACCAGATGGCATGTGGGGATAAACAGTAATTCCTGTGGTGCTGTTTAGTGCTACCGGGCTTAGTACTTCAGTACATTATGACTAATGTTAACATTTGGATCAAAGGGGAGAAACCCATCACATCGTGTGTCAAAACAGTAACTATACTTTACTTACAGTAAGACCTCTACTTGTGAGAGATTTGAATTTACAGCTGTACCAATGCACCTTAATTAAAAGTAAATAGGAGCTTTTCATACATTCCTGCCTTCATCATCCCCTGCTAGCAGGAAAATTAAAGTGCCTTCAAATCGCAGAGCAGTAGAATATAATAATTTAATGTTACAGCACCAGGCCTAGGCAAGGTATAAGATGTTCCAACTTTATCTGAATTGGTTCTGGAGACTTACGACAGTGCAGTTGGTCATGAGAATGAATGTATCATATGAGCATTTCAAGTTAAAACTCAAACCACTAATTTAAAGCTAGGCATTGTTTTCTCTGTTCAGGAAACAAAGTAAGGAATTAAATCCAAACCAAATAAGATGAAGCAAAGATGCATTCTCCATTAACAACACAACTAAAAATGTCATCTTACTTAGATTGCCTGGAACATGAGTGGATATGAAAAAAGAAAGACTCGTATTCTGGCAATGAATGGTTGCCCAGGTTACTCCCATTATGCAACTTCTATAACCTAATATTAAACAGAGTACCTTTAAGGTATAAGCAAAAAGAGAAGTATGAATGAATGAATTTGTAAATACTCTGGGGAAAGAAATGTATGGAATTTTACTGACATCTATTTTTATGAATATCTGCATAAGCACAGCCTGGTCACAAAAGATAAAATTAAGTTTAAAAATTACATGTCTTGAAAATATCATATCTTCTTTATTAACAATTTGCCACTAAATACATTGTTGATTCTCTCCAGATACATACTCAAAAACTCCGCAAACTAAATTAAATATTTCAAGCAGCCTTCAGATAAATGATCTGCTATTGATTATTTTATAATGTACAATAAGTTTGTGGATCAGATATTATGAGAACCTTATGCATTTCCAGTTACTTTAACATCTGAGCATTTGCAAAAAGATATTTGAGTAGAATTTGAATAGGTCACTAAAAAATGAGAAAAAGCTAATGCCATAATGTCCCTCTCAAGGTTATGAAATAAGTGAGATATACGGTATTTCACAGGCATGAGTTCATGAGAATATCCAAAGTCATGAGCCTTCCGTGAAAATCCATGAACAATGCTCTGTAAAAAAAATAATGTCCATGAGAGAGATGCAATAAGGCAGAGACTACTGTACTAACAAGACGATCAGCTATCGGCTGTGGCTGATACTGCCACTGATAGTCATGAAAAGAAATAAACCCAAGCATATCAATAAAAAGAAGGGAATGAGTTGTTTTTCTTCATTTATTGTTAAAGCATATAATGATATGTAAGACAAAAGGACTGGTGTTTTATTCAAAAGCCTAAATTTACCATACGACCTTATGATTTAGACCTAGTCATTGGAGTTATTTCAACCCTTTTCAACAAAATGAAATCCAACTAACATGCTGCTTTTGCAATCCTCCCTATCCATCCATCAATATTTCTTAAAGAATTTACTAATTTTGCTAGTTTTCCTATGACATGAATGCATTTGCACAAATGACACTCCATGGAGCTTCTACCAAAGTACTGTAATGTGCTGGTTTTCTGTAAGTAAATCTCAGTGGTAACAATCAGCAGTGTAATGCAGCTCAGGGTATTCCCTCTCAGCATCACAGACTATCAAACATGCAACACCCTCCTAAACTGCCTTCAGTCCTTTTGGTGAACATCATGATAAGACCTCATAAAGTGTGGGAGATTCTTAAGAGATTGATGTGCAAGCTTGCCCGGTTCCATACAGGCAATACTTACTGAATTCACTACAGTTTATTCTTCCCAGGCATCCTCCTTCTCACACATCTATAAGCAGCTGAGCAACAAAGAAGCAGTATTCTGAATGTATACTGAGGTTTGCTTGGAATGGTGGTCAGACACCGAGTGTATTTATACAGCTGATTGCACCTCAAGATATATTCATCTTAGGCTATATAATTCAACCTGATTGGCCTTGGGGACCTTTTCAACAGCAATTCTTTGTTCACATGGATTCTGTCACTGAACGCCAGTATGTCTGAGGCAGGTTGCACACAGTGATTTCCTGAAGATGATAATCTATCACTGAACTTCTTATTTTATGTTGTTTAAATGCTAGATTAAACTTTTTATGTCTCTGTAATTGTTTCTTTCTTTGTAAAGAAGTTCTAAGCCCAGACCTGATGTCCTATGCTTAACTCTAGCACGGGATCCTGGTTCAAAATAGCTTGTTCTTTAGAAATCATCTCCTGTTGAGCATGTTATTTCTGGTCTACTCAATGTTCGTGTTAAAAGCAGCAGGATATGAAATTGTAAACCAGGGATCAGAACTCAGGATCTGTAATGTTTGTCTTGTCATATCTGCAAAAAGCACCACAAGAAAACTTAAGGTGGGACAGCAACCTGGTTATATTTGCTTTGGATCAATACAATAGGAATCAACTTGTAAGTGGAAAAAAATGCCATAACTTTTCTACAAGTAAGTTTTTTGTACAAAGCTCTGTCAGGTTAAAAGGACTGTCAGCATGTACTTTCTTTACATTTCCTATACTGATGGTACAATATGTAGAAACCACAACAGTAAATGAAAAATCAAGTTCTGGATTTAAATTATTTGGAGGAGGGGTTTGTTTCTTTGTTTTAATTTTTTTTTAATTTTTTTTTTTTTTTTTTCCCCAGTAAGTAATCTAACGAACTCTAATTGGGCTTGGATGCTGGTTTAGAAAGTCTGAAGTCATTACCAGTTCTTGGATATTTATACCACAAGTGGAAGTCTTCTAGCTAATGAAGGAAATCAGATCTTGCTCTAATGAGGAAACCAACAAGACGCTGTCTAATGCGGAGACTTGTTAAAACTCTCATTGAAATGTCGCCTGCTGCTAAGTGAACAGGCTTGGCAGGCATGAATTAGAGACAGTAGCTATTATAACTTGCCAGGGCTCTTTATGATGGGACGATCATGCTAATACAGAAAACTACTGAGGAGAACTATTGAGAGTCTCCAAGTAACTGCCAGAGATGAAATTTCACCTTATGCTTCAGTGCATCCACTTTCCAAAAATTCAAAGCAATTTCGGAATCAGCTGAAATGCAGATAAAAAACAAGCAACAAATCAGTTGTTCACACAAAGGGACGCAAGGGCAGCAGGTAGCAAGGCCGGTGCACCTTAAGCTAAGTTTTTGTTTTTACACAAGGAGTCAACAATCATTAGGGGAATCAGGGTCCTGACGAAGACTGTGTTATTTCACTGAGCCTAGCACATCTGCCTTGTTCCAGCCAGCCATGCTGAGAAGGACTCAGTCTGCGGCAGACAGCAGTTACCTCCATCCTCATCTTCCTGTCTAATCCTCCCTTCAATATTTTCACCTTCTCTTCACTAGTCTTCTCTTAACATTTTTCTGCAATGGCATGGCTTAACACTGCAGAGCAGACGCTGTGCCATTTCAATCAGAAAGTGACTACTGCAACTGTTGGGGAGTTGAAAGGTTTGGAGGGACAAAGGGTCAGAACAGTCAACTGTGAATGAGACCAAACAAATGGAAACAAGGAGATCCCACATAATATCCACAGTTAAATGGGAACACAAGTAAAAGAAGGTGAAAGAAAAGAAAAAAAAAATAGTTTTCTGCTTTTGCAAAAAAACCTGCAAAAAATAGAAGAAAATCTGTTGTATAAAATGTAAATGATTCTAAAGTGATTCACTTGAGTATGTTTTACCTTTTCATTATAAGCTCCAGACTCTCAGTTTCACAATGCTAATAGAATGCAATGGTTGCAGTTAAGCCCTGACAGGTTGGGAAATGCCAGATTCAGACTCCTACTGGAAGCATATTTTGATACAGACTCTTCCATGTAATGACCCCACTTAAGACAAGATCCCTCGGAGGGTACAGTGCTCCATTCTTCAGTGTACTGTTTTCTACTCTTGGCTCAAAGTAGACAAGCAACTGGGCAGCTAGATAATGAGTGAGTCAAGACTTAATCTCAAGTTCATTCTCAGTAGTTCTGTCTGTGAAACTTCCAGGAAATGATAAGGGTGCTTTGAAGAAGATCTCATAGATCTCTGTGGGCTTCAGTGCAGACTCAGACCTGTTCTTGACTAAGAGCCTAGATACTCTCAGTGATCACAACTAAAAAACATGGTTTCATTGACTTGCCTAAAATCACACTCTAGTTCTAAGACCAGCAGCACTAAATATTTTTCCTGTTCCCTGTCTTGTCACTACATATCTTCTAAGTTCAGTAATAAATAAGGCAAGAGCAGCCTCCTGTATGTTATAGTTCTGAATCACCCTGATGATTCACGTGGTTTATCAGGAGCACTGAAAGACATACCCCACCAAAACAAAAAGCTGTAAGCACACAAAACAAAATTGCATCCTACTATATATATATTTGGTTAGGGTTGCAGAGACAACATAAATCCTATCATTTCAT
>NW_009625008.1:0-19368 GCF_000690535.1 Cariama cristata | reverse complement strand
TGGCCCTGACACTGAGCCCTGAGGAACACTTTAACACATTTAAACACACAAAATAAAATTGTTTTCAGTCTCTCCATCTCTGCCATTGTCCCTCTGTATATCAGAAAGGCTCCAATGCCATGACACTGGAGAAAGCATTCAGTGCTGACTGCACGCTACCAGATCTAACAGCCCTCAAAAGCTGGCATATATTTACCTCCTCAGAAAGCTGGGTTATCAGTACTGCCATGAATTAACAGCAGTGATGCACTTAGAGGCGAGAGGTTGAGTGATGCAGGTCAGCAAGACATAAGAATGAGCATGGGGCAAAGCTCCATCATCCTCCTCTGTCTCAGACCTGATTAATCCCTGGAAAGGTAACGAAATCCAGTCTCCAGGACCATCTACCAGCAGATCCTTTGGCTGCAGGTATCCTCAAAGTTTATGTCAGTGCCTGCTGTGGTTGGCTCTGAAACAGAAACCACTTTGACAGGAAAAAAAAAAGAACATTTTCTCTTGGAGTCTTTCCCTGCCAAAGGCTATATCTCACGACTGTCTGTGCTACAGCTGGGCCCCACAGCCAGCACAGATGCTGCCACTCTCAGAGAGGTGCATAGGCAAGTCGACAGGATTTTGGGATGCACACTTTGCTCACCACTTCAGATTATCATTGGAAATAAAAGGAGCAGGAGACAGCAAAGGGCTGGCCAGGTGCTTGGAGAGATTTGTAGGAGGAAGAGCAGATACAGGTCATGCACAGACACAGCAGTAGCTCTTGTGCAGGGGACAGAGTGAGAAGATGATGCTAGGGATGACATCAAAGATGATGCTACAAGCCCTATGGCAGCTATCTACTGAGCACACACTGGGTAAACAGCCCCTTTATGCTCTGTTTTCACCTTCCAGGTAGGAACGGCTCAGTGCTGTGACTGCTCCGGCAGCTCCGCGACTCCTGCAAAGCCCCCTGCACCATCCCGAGAGGCAGAGGAGCAGGAGCGCAGCTCACAGTGACAGTGGCTGCACAGTACCAATCCACCATCCCGAGACTTCTCCCCTTCTCCATACACATTTTTCTAGGAATAAAACTCATTTTAGAACTTCTCAGGCAAAGGTCAAACTCAGTTTGGTACAGATTCTGCTGGTGCTCGGCCAGCTTTGCTGCACATCTATCACGGTGACAGATGGCTATAGTTGAACAAGGCACAAAGAAGCTCCAGCAAACAAGCGTTGCATTCAGCTGAAAGGCTGCATCGGACCCCGGTGCTGACTACGGGTGCTGACTAACTCTTTCATACCACAACACACAAGCTGAGTGTTTGCCGAGACGCCTCTGTGCAAAGCCTCCGAGGGGAAGGCAGGCCTCAGATCTCTTCCCCTCATTTTGGTGGTTTGGTTTTTTTTAAGTGATAAAAATAAACTGAAAATAACTCCATACCACATTGCAATTATAAATCCAGCATGAAACACCTTGAGATATTCACAACTGCTAGCTAAATAGTCACTTCACTGGAGCCCTTCAAGTTCATTTCTCAATCACAGTTAGGCACTAGGACAAACAAGGGGGAAATACAGAAATTTGTCCGAGGGATAACTTCAAAATAAACAGCCAAACCTATAAACCTTAGCCTAAGAATTTCCTTTGCCAATTTGTGCTTCCCTCTAGCAAACAGACATAAGAAGGTTTTTATTAGCTTTGATTTGGATACCAAGTTAAGAAACTACTCTAACATTAAAATGTACTCAAACACAGAAGGGTTCGATCCAAAAGCTTCTCTACATCTAGGGCCAAGTCCTCAGCCGAGGAAGAGCAGTGCCGCTCCACTCCCTACAACGCTCTATCACACTGAAAGATCTGGAATTCAGCCCGTGATCTCACGCAGCGACTGGCCCCTCAAACAAGGCCTTGGACATGTGCAAAAAAAGTAAGTTAAAACCATCCATTTTACAATACTGTTCAAGGAAAGAATTTATAGGGTGGGAGAGATGATATATATGCCATCAGTCACTGAAAGAAGAGAAAACTCAGCTGAAGAACTCTGAGAAAAGCAGAGCCCTGACATGTAGTAACAGAGCAGAGCCAGGGTCACTCCGCAACAAGTGGGGTCTTTGCGCAGAAGTCCTGCGCAGAGGTCGTGCCTGAACCACCCTCTTATAGGAGGATGTTCATGGGACAAGGACATGTGCTCCAGCACAACAGAAACTTGACAGAGGTGGGGTTTTTTGTTTGTGTTGTGTAAATAACTAACACTTCTCCATTACTATCACAAGAGAGAGCAGTCTGGTGACCCTCATTTTTGTAGAATCATCATCACAGGCTCATTTGTCATAGCATGCTAAAGCAAATTTTGTTCAATATTATCCCCTACACTAAAAGTGTTGTCCAACAGGTACAAGGCTCCCCTGCTTCTCCCAAATGCTACATATTTTGGGGACTGAAACATATAGCAAAGTAACCAGGCATGTGGGCAGTAGCCTAAATTACTATGGGACAAGAGGCTGACAGATGTCAAGCAGCAGCTAGCAATATTCTCAAAAGGAAAGTGTAATATACTGAATGTACAAGTGATTGACAGGATATACGTAATCCTGATGCTTTTCCTCAGCACCAAGAGGAAAGCCCTTTCTAATCAAGTGAAATGAAAAACATTACACACAAAACTTGCACCTTGAGTATTTGCTAAAATAATAAAATAATAAAAAAAGACAACCTAGCAGTCAAAAAAGCCAGAAGAATGAGTTCTAAACAAAATGCATCACAAACTCTTTTGAAGTGTTAATTATACTGCATAGTGGCAGTCTGTATAGCTTATATATATATTGGATATAGATCAGCAGACAGTAAAGCCTGTGTATGTGTGTCTACGTAAATCATTATACAAATCGCAGTGCTTCAAATGATTCTGTTCAAAGGCACTAATTTGAGGTAATCAGCACAGGACAAATCACCGTAAGCGCCTGGTACTTACGCTTTGCATTACCACAGGCCAGAAGCAATGGCTACAGGACAGCGTTTAAGGTCATGGGTGATGTTCCCATCTGCCTAATTATTACCAGCTCTTCAAACGTTAGTGTCTGTACAGGTAACACATATGCACAAGCAAGAAGGAGGCAGCACCTCCCTCTGTCAGCTGTAAACACCAGAGGATCCATCTGCCTCCCGCCCACTCCACAACCTGCCTGTTCTGTGCATTACTTGGGAGAGAGAGGCCATTTACTCACCCCATTACACTTGTTTTGATCCATGCTCACAATCAATCTACGTACAGATGGGGAATTTCACGTCCTACTGAACACTGGCATCACCAGGCCTTTGCCTTTAAGCCAGGTAATCACCCAGGTCAGCTCATGTCCCTGCCAAATCAAGTCCTTACCTTCTTTTGAACTGGTGGTGACGGCAGCTGCAGTGGTCCCTGATGCCCGTCCCACCGGGCTGGAGTGTTTCCCAGCCCTGCCAGGGATTTTAAGTCCACTTGGCTTCAGCATGTTTGCTGTCTCCTGTATCTCAGGCTTGTATTGACAGTGTCTCAAACAGCTGTCCTGGTATCACCGTTCAGGCTTCTCGATGGTGGACCTCTTCTTCCATTGTCACAGACCTGGGAGAGAAGAGCACAAAGAAATTAGATAGAGAATGGGTGGGAGAGCACCAAACAGGCTCCCAGAAAGCAGTGCCGAGCTCCGTCCTCACATCCCTAGGAGAGTCAGGATCTTTCATTTCTTCTCCTGTAAAACAAAGGCAATCATTTCCTTCGCCTCCCATCTTAATGTTACATTCTTTTCCTCAGTCTCACAGTCTCACTTGAACCCTGGAGTCCTGGACCAAAGCTGAAACCTCCTAGAACCACCCAACAAGAATTTAAATTCAGTTTGGGATTTCAGTGACTGAAACTGTGACTACTTTTAAGTTCTAAAGTCTGAGTTCATGCATCAGCCAAGACCCAGTTCTGCTGTCAGAGCCCTTACCAAAGGCACACCAACGACCCTCAGCACTAGACCTTTGGTGCATGGCTCCCATTTTCAGAAGACTTCAGGGGAGCCTCTCCAAATTGACGGGAGGAGAAAGGAAGAGGCTAGTGTCCGAGACAGGGCTTTCGGCTCCTTTCCTTAACAAATCCAAAACCTTGTTACAGAAAAAGGGCATCTGATCCCACGGATTTGCAGTGAGACTGAAAAAACAAACTTTCTGAAACCTAAGCATTACTCTACCAATTACTCATTAGTGAAGTCACATAACCCTTCCCTATGCCATTCACTTCCCAGCAGGCAAACAGAATAAAACCTCCAAATTCCTTGCAAGGACGTTGCCTTAACAAGCACACAACTCCTCAAGCAGTAAGTTTTATGACAAGAAAAGAAAAATAAAGGAAATTACTAAGTTGCTTTAAAAAAAAAAAAAGCAAAACCATTCCTAATGGATAAAGAAAAACAATCAAAAAATTGAGACTATCAGCCAAAAGGAAGCTAAGGCTGACTGATTGAGCAGGCTGGGATGCAGAGGGAAGAAGGTAAGAGCAGAGTGAGCCAGGGACAATGCCAACATAATGGGAAAGGGAATTGCAAGGAGAGCAAACCAAGGACCAGCCAGAAGCCGAGGAACACCCAGACCTGCTTCCTGGGCCAAGGAAGGAGGCAGCCTGCTGCAGGCAGCACTCCGGAGATTTAACGTAGCAAAGACTTACAGATGCTGCGAGGGGGGAATTGCAATAGCAGGGACGGGAAGCGATTAAAGCATGAGTAAGGATTTCAACACAGGCTGGGTCAGAGCAAGGGGAGGGCTGGCAGGGTTCCAGGGAAAGCTGCAAGTAGACCCAGAGGAGGACAAACCACAAGGAGAATTCCAAAACTGTATTCATGAGGGCTCACAAATATCTGAGACACCAAAGAGTGTTTCAGCAGTAAGAGTCAGTTGTCCCACACCAGCTTAGAGAGATAAAGAAAGGAGGGATCAGCAGAGACAGCCTGGGGAGCAAGCCCGAGTGAAAACCCAAGGGATCAAGCCCCATCTCTTCCCCACAGCCCTGACAAAGTGTGCTCAACACCTGGGGTGGCTTCAGACACCTGCAGACAGTACCAACTGGGGAGTATTTCTCTTACACAGAGGTCAGGGCTGTTTATGAGAAGTGGGATACTCAGATCACATCACCAGCAGCAGGAACAATGGACAAGAGCAAGCTGTTCTTGTTAAGGAGGAGAGAAAACAGCCTTCCTGCGACAGAGCCAGCAAGGACCAGATGCTGTCAGAGTTGGACAGGAGGCTGCAGTTTCCAGCTCTATTTAGCATAAAATAGGGAGGCAAGTAACAGAATCTGGAGGTGAGAAACATTGATCAGCCTGGTTCTTCCTATCTGTTGAGCCATCAGACATCTCCCTCCCACCCACTCCATCTCATATGACACATTTTCCCCGGGGCTAGCTTTGATTTTTACAGAGCAACTTAATTTCTAGCACTTCTGCTGGCAGGTGATATGCTCTACCAAGAGATCTCTTCACAATATGCCTTTACTCCTAGATTTACACATCTCATCACCTGGTCCTACCTTTTAGTTACAAGGTTTGATGTTGTATTTGTGATTAAGCAAGCTGGGGATGATGGTTCTTCCAGATAAAACATGATGGCTAGTTGAATTCACAACCAGGAACGTGGATGGGGGAAAGATAAAAGGACACAGGGGAAGCATAAAACAGTAGTAGAGAAGAGTTTAAGCAGGAAAGGGTGCCAGAAGAATAAAAATACTTTACAGTTTTTCAGGCCCTTGTTAGAGGGTGTCTCTGGATCCCTAACTTTGCAGCCAGAACCACATAAACTTTACGGAGACAGTGAATTTAGTCTGTTCCTCTATTTTGCTGCTCACGTACGAAGATACGGGGAACTTCAGTTCATTCTCCCTCCACTGCTCATCATCCCTGAAGATCAGCTGGCCACACAAGTCACAGGATATTGTGATATTCTGCTCCTTCTCAGGATGACTAGATTTTATTTTTATGCAGGGGGGAGTGAAATAAGAGGAAGTGCATTCCCACTGCATAAAGATTTTTGCCAGAAACCTTTACACAAACACATGTGCTTTCAACATACTAATGCTGAAAAACAAATGAACTCCACAGGCTGCTAATTAAGCTACCCTCTGAACAGATAGCTTCCTTTATCCTGAAACACAATCAACACGACTAGTTCACGGCCACACTCCCTGGGGTCTCCACGCCACACACACCAGATTCAAAAACTTCTGAAGTGTCACCCTGCATCACAGCCAGATCCCCCCTGCCCAGCGATGCTCACTGGATGTCGGTTCAGAGGGCAGTCTGATGGGGGCTAACTCACATTTAAAGTGTCATTCTCATCTCCATGAGCTGCAGACTGACCCAAAGAAAACAGGGATGACTACCTTAACATATACCTACACACTTATTATCACACAGGGAAATGAAGATCAACTTGAGTAAGTTTTACTATAAATGCAGCATGGTAGAACTATAGACAAAAATAAGTATCTGGGACATTTTTAAAGAAGTCTGCACCTGCTGCTAGGGACAGATATTCCTTCTCTGCCACTAGTTTCTCCCCCACTTCAACATAAAAATACATGAGCAGATTTTTAGGAAGCTCTGAACGCCGAGGACGGAGCTGTTCCAAATTACACCATTAGGTCATCTTCACTACCCAAAGCAATGCTGCCCTGAGCCATCCAAGTCCCACGTTAGCTCCCAACTGAGGGATGCAGCTTTTGTGCTGCAGAAATTTCCTCCGCCTGGGACGTAGGCCAGTATCTCCACAGGGCACTGCCCGGCTACATTAGAGATAACAACTTGCCCTGAGCTCCTCTGTCGTACCCTTGGCATCCCAACAGGCTCTATTAACAGAGCCCTTCTGAAAAATCCATTTCCAGCAGTAGATGCTGAACACAGGCAAATATGATGCCACACGTGGCGTAAGAAACACATGAGCCATTTTCTCTTTCGTACTCCCTGTATTACCTGCACAAGCTGTGAGCTTTGCCTTCCCATATAACTTCATGGAAATGTGACTTTCTCCAGACACACTGTAAAAAAAGCCCATCTGCCCCTGTGGATACTCCAGGGCCACCAGTTCTGCTTATTTTGTTTTTCTTCCTTTTCCAAAATGACACAGATTACAAGGATTTTCTAGATCTCTGCTAGATTCTTCCTGCAATCTTTTCATACCAGGATGAATGGTTCTGTCTGTTCCCACAACCAAGAAAAGCATCCCAGGAATGTACAATATGAAAGCCTGCTTCAAATGACCAAAATATTCTGTTCTCCATCTCTTCATCAGAAAAGGGGACAGCTGGATCTGAGTCACCTAGGCTCAGATTCAAGAAGGGGAACAGTTCCCAACTAAGCACAGATGTACATTCAAAAAACACCTTTCACCAGGAGCAAAATATCTGGATACCCAAGTATCCACAACACTGGCCAGGCATCAGAACAGCACACTTTAAAAACAGAGAAACAATTGGAGGTGCTTAGACTTCAATTATTTCTCAAATGTAGTAGAAGAATAACTTAAAATAAGGGTTGGAAGCAAAAGTCTTTGTCAGTCTTGGCCATATAGCTTATCCACAAGTTATTCTGCTTCATTCATCCCTCCTACCCTCAACAAGGCACATAAGTACTTGCTTGTCATGTGGAATACCATCCCGTTCAAGATGGACATAAGCAAAAAGCAGCCTCCCAGATTCAGCACACTCCCCAGAAGAAAGCCCTCGTGGGTATATGCTAATCTAAGGATCTGTTCACCTCGACATATCGAGTGAAACAACTCCAAGACACAGGAACAGATTTCCAGACACCAGACTGAGTTGGTTTGAATCCCATCCTGCGCCTGGTGCTTCCTTCTGGATGGATCTAGATGTAAGAAGTGTTTACCCAACATGAAACCCTAGGAAGCACAGGGATTTCATTCTGAATGCAGACCCAAGTGGAATTTAGACCAGCTGTATCTGAACAGTGCTGTAACAGCTGGGTATATACAATATTTTGTGGGGAAATAACCTTCTTAACATTAAACATATAGCCAAAAAAGTGAGTACCAAAATTTAGGTTTCTAATTTTCTAAATTTGGAAATTCACATGTAAGAAATGAAATTTGACTACTTGAAATAAGCAGTCAGTTATGCACACACCTTTTCAACACAAGCACCCCTGAAAAAAAAAAGGTAAAGAACAGTATCTAGTTATCAGACTGAAGGAAATCAAAGTTACCATGTTGTACGGAAGGTTAATGATAAAACAAACACAACGCAGAGAAGCGGTAAAACACTTTTTTTCTTAAAATAATCTTGATTCATGCAAATAATCAGTGACTTCAAAGACAACTATTTGGATAGGGGAAGGTTTGCACAATAAAGTCTTTCTGTTTTTACTTACTGCCATCTAAGATAACCTTTTGAGAAGCAATTGTTTGTGCCATCATTTAAAACACTATGCCAGCTTTCCTCATGCTCATACTAAGGATGAGGAACACCAGGGCTTGGGATGCAGCCCTATGGCAGCACGTCTGCAAGCAGAGTTTCAGCCATTTTCAGGGCGATGATAAGACGCGGTGGTATGGCTGAAGCTGCACAAAGACTCGTGCATTAGTAATAAAGACATAGCTTGGAAAGACCAGGAATTCTCTCTGCAGCTGCTCTGACCAACGTAATAACAGCGACTCCATATGGAGTAACGGAAAGTACATTTTACGCCTGCAAGGTAAATCCCCATCCTCTACAGGAAAGAGAAACAATCCCACATGCTGCCACACAATGTGTAGCTGGGGAAGGTCCAACAGCACTTTGGTTTTGACGCATCCTTTGCATGCATGTTCAGGAGAGTGAAACATAAAAGCAAGAACTTAATTTTCTATCCATGTTCTGGCTTTGTATTTCAGAGAGTACAGAGCCTTGAAGAGGTTTCTGGGTTTGGTCCCCCAGCCTCTGTCATTCAAGAGCCTCTGGGATCTGGACAAGAGTGAACCTACCTCGGCACAGCCCAAGAACAACCCCTGCTCCGCACAAGACCCACAACTGCCTGTTCCAGCAATTCATTCTCGCACGTGTTGCACTCCCCATGCAGAATCTCCCACTGAAAACAGCACTACCGCTTGCAGAAACCTTTGGCATCAGGCACTGTAAATGTTGGAAACTATACCTTAAGTCCAACATCTCCCTGAAAACAAACTGCTAGAGAAGAATTTGGTCCACTGATTGCTGGAGGAGCTCTTCACTCACTTCAACAATAAGCATACAGAATAAAAGCAAAAAGCTTTCAGTGCCAACTCTGGTATTCATTTATTAGGCCTTACACAAACGCTTTACTGGCCTAAAGATACTGATTTTTTTTTTTTAAGTTATGTAAAGTTATTTCGTTTCTTGTTTCTGAGCATTTGGTCACATTCACTTCATATTTCCAAGCTTTTCTGCATCTTCCCCACCTCCAGGAAAACAAGATTTTCAGGCAATAAGGCTCCATCTCCTAGGACACATTACTGCCCATCTGACCGTATGTCAGAGGCAAGGACAGGTAAAAATTTCATGCCCCAGGCTTATAACCCCACAACGCTGGCCACGCTGCAAAGACAGGCTAGGGATTTTAAGGACAGAATTTTGCCTTGAAATCAAAATCCAAAGGCCAGACTCAAACCGCTCAGTCTTCTGTGAAAGGGATAGGAAATGAATCCGATCAACATAGAGACAGGATCTGATAAAGCCAAACTGCAGCTTTGCTAATAGAGACAGAGATTATGCTGAGAATTAAGGGCAATTTCATCTTTTAATTCCTTAAGATCTTCCATCCGATCCAAGGCAAACATATCATCGCCTTCTCACTTCTCTGATTAGTTACTCCTTCCGACAAGCAATCGGAAACCCATTTCTGAAGCACATGGCAGATTAGGATTAAATTCTTTCACTTAATTGAAGTATAGAGGAAATAAGAGATGCTCATTCTTAATTAAGGTCAGACTCCTTTCCCCAGAAAACCTTTCCTTTTCCCAGAGAAGGAATGGAGGTAGAATACTACAGGAAAGAAAGAAAGGAACGTATTGCCTTGAGTCACCCACAGGGAAAACCAGGGGACCCTGGTGTCCTCTGTCAGCCATCAGGGTTTTTCTCCCTTGCAGCTGAAGAATTCAAACAGGTTCTTCAGCCATAAAGCTCTACTGTTACTACATAGCCTCCCTTACATGTCGGAAAGCTTGTTAACCTCTAAAGAAAAGCCTGTCTTCTTTCTCACTCAAGTTTTGTAATAATTAGCACAGAATGCAAAGGGAAAGCCTAGAGGCCTTTTATTTAAAAGCTTAGATACTTTTTAAGCTAGTTCTAACCACTATGATAGACTAATCACTCTGTGATTTACTTATAAAACAATGGTTATTAAAGGAAGAATGTGCAAAAACATCCCATTCCACTCTAACTACAAACCACAATGCAAAACCTGAGGCAAAGTAGGGGGAAAAAAAAACAAATTACATTCCAGAAAGTTATCATATACAAACTGGGGAGTAATTATAAGCTTGCTGATGAGCTCATGCTCCCCATGCTGGCAAAATGCCCTTTGAAGACCGACACAGTAGACAGCAACAACTCCACACTAATTGCAGAGCAAAACTACCTCTAATTTGTGGGAAAAGTCCTGGGGATGGTCTTGGATCTATATGAGTTTCTGCTCCCTGGAGTTAAGCCCTGGGGGCAGGGGACAGTGTCCCTACAGAAAACTGCATGGCTCACATTGGAAGGGAACAGAATATATACAGAGATTTCAGAACTGCTGTCCTCCAGGTCATTTCAGACTTGAGCCAATGGCTACTCAATTCCATGAAAGGTTTCTCTACAATTCAAGGGGCTTTGACAAAATCCAAGTTTCCTATTCAAAGAAACTGTTACTTGTCATACGCTGTATCTGGAAAAGAAGCATGAGGAGAGCAGGCAGAGTGCAGGAAAGACAAGGATACATGATAAACATATTCCATTATAATGGCTTGGTATTTTACTATTGGAGAAACAGTTTCTTTAACTAAATATGAGGTATACAATAACTCAGCCACGCTACACACTCTGTGCAGAGCTGCAGAGGATCTGAACTTTTGGAATTTCCTGGCTTTTGACTGCTTGATTTAGTGCAGCATTAAAGTTCACCCTGGCACTTCATCTGTTATACACTGGAGGTCAGGTTAACATATAGATTTTGATTTATGCACTTTTGTAATCTAACCTCTGCCCTGGATTTTGATTATGCAACAAAAACAGGACCCGGGCTTTTTTCCCCCCTTTTTACAACCTGCACCTGCAATGAAGACTTCTTTGCAGGCCAGCCGTAGCTTGTAGGCTAACTGAAAGGCTGGAGCAACAAAGAGCTGAAAATAGGAAACAACTGGTCTTGCAAATTTGTTCTCTATGCACACTTAAGTTTTTTGAAACTAGGAATTTTGTTTTCATTTTCAGTGCAGTGTTATGACAGCCTGTCTGATGGCAGTGCAGTTGTACTGGTTTAAACTTGCAAACGATTTGGTTAAAAGCAAAGAAAATAGGAGTGGAATGCAACATGTTTCTGGTGCAACAGAAAATACCTTGGGACACATTGGGCTTGCCATTGAAGCCCCTGCTGTGCTCCACTAAGGCTGCTCAGTATCTACACACACCCTCAAGTGCCCTAGGAAAAGACACTGTGTTAATGCAATCACACATTTAATGCAATTCCATATGCAGCGGAGACCTGGTCATTACAGCAGGAAGAAGAGCAAACCCTTGCCCTGGGCCATTGGGACTGTAGGTGTCATGTCCAGTACAGAAACCCTCTCAGAAGAACCCCAATACAAACAATGTCACAGTAAGGGAAAATTGACCCTGCCTCTCCACAAGCTGCTGAAACTTCAGGCAGGGATGCAGGACAGTAAAGGCCTACCCTGCACCTGATGCAACCCCTTTTGTTTAGTTATAAAACCACCTTACAAGATTTTTCATTCCTGCAGCTCAGCAGTGTTAGTTTCAGCGTCTGCTGGCTGGGAACCCCCTCACCAGTTGCCAGTCCAGATTTATTCAAGGCAACCTTCTGCCCACGTACCTACTCTGCTCTTTGCACAACTCTGACATTCTCCCATTGTGTTCAGCCCCCATGAGACAGCTTTGCCCTTTCTCCGCCTCACTATGTTGTTTCGAACAAGCAATGCTCTCCTTTGAGAGGTCCCGAGATACAAGACTCACCGTTTCCTGGTTCCTCTTAGGAGATCTTCTCTAAACCTCCAACACTTGAATTCAGTCTGGTTTAGACATGGGCAACCCAAAATGCATGCTGCATCCTAGGTGATGTCTCACCAGGCCTTGGACAAACTATGCCAAATACAATGAGCCAACATTATCTCATTCCTTCAAACAAAGCAACTGTTCCCAAAAGCTGAAAGAATAACTAACCCACCTTCACACTCTGACTGTTAGGAGTATGCCGAGATATAACAGGAGGCAAGCAGAAAAGGAAATACAGACATCATCTCACAGTTGAAATGCAGCACCAACAGCCAGGACTCCTGCTTTCTTCTTCCACAGTGGTCAGTAACCTCCTTACCACATAAAGGGGGATGATAATGGTACCAAGCTTGCAAATAAAGGGGTGATAGACCAGGAAGGTTACACCACTGGTATCTATTGAAAGATCTGAAATCACCAAACTGAAGATGCTAGGGAGGAGCAAACCCAGTCTCTCTCTGGAGCGCTAAGGCACTGTGTAAGCCCCATCCCCTCTATCCACATTGAAGCATCCTGCTTCCCATCGCTGCACTGGCAGCAGTGGAGCAATGCTGGATGCCGTTGCTCCCTGGAGCACCCTCCTCCTCCTCCCTGCTGATTCACCAGCCTGCACTCAGCCTCCCACTTAAGAAGCTGACCTCTGGGCTACGTCCACTAATTGCTGCTTTCTCCTGAGCCTCTCTACAAATACTGGCGATTTCCCCAGACCTCAGCTGACACCGATGTATCTATACAGCTCCCACCATAACGAGCGGTGGAGGCAGAGGGGTCAGTAATCTAGAAAGTTTGCTTTTGGCCAGTATGCGTTAATCATGGAGTTTCCTACTTTACCACCTGCAACCCCAGTACAAAGGCACTTAGAAAAGCCAGGAGTTTAGATAGCTCACAAACCTTATAGTACAAGAAAAAACATGTCTCCTATTCAAATTACATCCCTATCAATGACCAAAACCATAATAATTTTGGCAAGCTATATCAAATTGGATCTTATCTGTCAACAATGTTATGTCATCCCCTCCTGCCTCACGGTTCCTTTCACCCACACCTCCCAGTCTGCCTTGCAGAGGCCATCATTTACTTTGGATTGCAGCACACGTAGAGAAGGAGATCCCAGCCCAAAGCCCCTAGGCACTAAGCCACACCACACCACAGGATGGTTACCCAGTATGTTATACCAAAGGAGGTTGGAGATTACAGTTTCTAGGGGGTGGAAAAAAAAAAACACACCATCCTACACAGTCAGATTGCAAAGCAGGTGTGGAGACTGAACATGCTCGGTGCGCTGCCCGTGCTCCAAGCAGGATTTGTTGGGCTGGCAAGAACAAGAAAGGCTGTGACAGCACGGGCTGCGCACGGCTGGAAACGGTTGGGAACTCCAGTCCCCTCCAGCAGCAACAGAGACCTTGCAAGAGCTGTACTGCTCCACAGCCTGGCTTTAATCAGCATTTCCACCTATACGCTACCACGCCACTGGGAAGCACACATACAGCAGTGCTTGATGTACAGATGCCAGCAGCCAAAAGGAACAGGTCCGGCTAGATGGATCAGTGCTAAAAATGGGATTTAACGTTTCATATCTCTGGAGATACGAGTGATGCTGACAGAGGGAACCCAGCCTGCACGCAGGTAGGCAGGACAGACGGATCAACCCACCATACTCCTGGAGTACTGCAGCACTATATGGTCTAGCCAGAACTTTACAGAGCCACCACATGTCCCTAGCAAAATCCAATTGTCACTTCTAAACAATGGCAATCAATGTTGCCGGCACCCTAAGGCAGAGTATATCATAGCACTCCATAAACCTGAACCATATCATCACCTAAAAGCACCATTTGACTTTGACATTTCCGTGCCAGCATGTCAAAGTGCTCCCACATCTTCCTACTGTCTAGTCAACGTGCTTTGGGGGGACTGAGATAAAAAAGGGAAAAAGTGCTTGCAGATGCTTCAGAGACATCAAGATTAAGCTTGCAGGAGGCATTGCTATTGCCAGTATTATTTACCTGAAATATATATAAATATACATATAAACATAATTTTTTCCTATGGAAGAGATTTAGCAAGTTGAAAAAGCCATTTCATAGACATCAGTAAAAGCCTACATAAACAAACAGGTAAAAGATGAACAATGTAAGGCGAAACATCAGTTTCCTCTGCCTCAGCAGCATATTCCACACAAGCCTGCCTTTTTGTGCCATGTTGTCCATCATTAAATCTCCATTAGGAATGGCTTGTGGATTGGTCATCAGCGAGAACATCCCAAACCTTCAAAAAAGCAAAAAAGCATTTATTCAAGGTTGCAGACTGACCTACTCCAGTTTGCAAAGTGAGGATCTCTGTTATAAAACAAATAGCTATATGCTAAATATAGCTAAGGAGCAACTTTAATCACCAGGACAGGCTTCATGCAGAGGGCTGACAGGAGCCACTGAGGTACTATAGCACACAATATATGACAGCCAAATATGAGGCTAAAAAGCCCATTAAGCACATCTCATGACATAAGTGCCTCTCCACATCTTCCAGGAGAGGCCTCTTTTTCTAGGGAGGTTTGCTCCCCAGCCAGGACAGCCTCTGCATCCAGGGGATGCACTCGCAGGTCAGGCGTGGGAGTATTTGCAAGGGATGGGAAAGCGCTGTTTATTTCAACAGGCAGCTGCTTTTTGCGCCTGTCAGGATTACTGAAAAGTTTCCAGCACTAATTGGCGGACATAGAAGTTTTCAGAGCATGATGCAACAGATAGAGGGGGGAGGAATATGTCAAAAGAAGAAAAAGAACAGACCAGCCAGAGAAAGCCTTTGTTAGCGACTATGCCAGAAGCTCCTGCCTCAGTTTGGAAACCTTCCTTTGCCCCTCCAGAAGATGTGCTGCAAAAGAAGTTCATGCTGCAAAAGAAATTGTGTTGCTTTTGTCAATGAAACACCTTCCTACTTGTCCTTTGTACAGTAACAGGCAGATACAAAGTGACAATGACAAGGAACAAAACAAAGGGGAAGGCACCCGCTATGAAGTTCTAACTACAACATTAGTTCAAACTGAGCTAGACTGTCCAGAGAGGCTGTACAAGCTCCCTCACTGCACTATTTAAAAACAAACAAACAAAAAAATCTTCAAATCTGTCTTGAATGACAGAGATGAAGAGGGACCTAACCTGGAACAGCCAAATGGATCAGATGCTCTTTTGAAGTTTGTGCCATCCCAAATTTCTGTGAAGCCCTTCCCATGTAGTCTTTACAACACTATGCAAGTTATTCACTAAAATAAAATAGGATTAATTTTGACCAAGAGCTATGGCACAAGCAATATAATTGTATTTGCATTATCTTTTTAAAGGAACCGTATGGGGAAGCACAGAAGATGGATTAAAAAGCACTGAAAAGTGATTAAAAAGTTCCAAGATTCACATATCCAACATCCACAGAGCATTTCACTCACAGACCTCAAAGGATGTCAGAACTGCAGCACCCATTTCGTACCTGGGAGAAATAAATACAGAGAAGGAAAAGATTTTTCCCAAGATTACACAAAAAACAGCAGCAGAGATGAATAGTTGGCTGACTCTATTAGGCACCACTCACTCTCTGAATATCCAGTGCATCAAAGGACTTGGGCAGTCTTTCTGAAGTGTTTACTTTATAGACACAAAGTATAAATACTTTCCAAAAATAATCATTTGGCTTTCCCAGGCACAAATGGAGTTATCAAGGGAGTCAACATCAGAGTTCAGAACATTAACTCTCAAAATAAACCAAACAAACTTCAGATTCTCTTTGTGCTTCAGCACAGATGGGGATGGGCAGATGTGGACTTCACGGCTGGCTCAGAATTCGCAGCAGGGTGTTTCGCTAGTCCGTGCCACATTTCTCTACGACTATCCAGGTGGGTAAACACTAGCAAAATAACAAGAAATCACTGAAGTATCACCTGATTTCAGTGCCAATTCAAGTCAGCATCATATTTTATTCCATCCTACTGAAGTAAAAAAATTTCAACAGTGACAACAAAACATGACAATGCTTGGTTTTATTTCTTCACACGTCTGTCTTTGCTTACACTGCGTCTGAAACAACCACAGCTATTTTATAGACACAGTTTTACTCATTTAGAAGGAGATAACAAAAACCGTGCCACTGCATGGGAATGATTTCCAAAAAGTCTCATGCAGAAGTATTGCGGGTTTGGTTTGGTTTTGGTTTTTTTAACAAGGTTTCTTTGGGATTTTTTTGAGGGAGAGCAGTAAGTATCAGTTTAAGGTGCCAGACTCAGAGTCACATGCAATGAAGTAATTTTTCCACTGGTAGCTACAGCAAAAGCTACTGCACAATCCTATAAGAGCAAGAAATTAAATCCAACTATGAAGAAAGTGAATTTGCTTTGTCCTGTTTAGCGCTGCACTTCAACAAAGTACAAAAGACAAACACAGCACACAGAGTCCTTTCGGCAGAGCAAGGGGAAATGCTTTGAGAGCACGGTGGTACTGCAGAAAGAGACTTTGTACATCAATGCACTGATGGACTTCTCTGTTTCTCTGTCAGTGTCAGTATCGGCCACAGAGACGAGAGCTTTCACACAGGACAGGAAGGACAGTCACATGGAAAAGGCAGGATTAGACTAGGACTCAGGAAAATCAAGTCCAATTCCTTTCTCTAACCTGGGCTTCTGAGGTGACCTTGGATAGTCTGTCCTCTTTATTCAGCAACTTACCTAATTTGGTTGTTTTAGAAAAACTGACCAGTAAAACAAAGCCCCAGTCCTGTTGGGGTCCGACATCACCCGTACTATCAGCCAAGGTGCGCTCCCAGGCAAACAAGACCTGGAAACCTACCATAAATATCAAGAGAGCAGTGACAAAAGAACAACAGGCAGAGATTGTTGGCTAACTCAGCAACAGAGCAGCAGGAAAAAAAAATGCTTTCTCGCCCCCCATCAATAACTTCCTTGGTCATTCTTGTGCTCAGACCCCTTGGGAGATGGAAGGGGAAACAGGTCATAAGACACTTACAGAAGATATTTATGAAAAATAAGTACCTCTATAAATACCTATAGTTATCTCTATAAATAAGTCCATACCAAGTCAGCAACAACTCATGTTCAGGTCTAGCTACCTGTACCTGGGCTTTCTCAGAGCTTTAAAAGTCAGTATCTAAACCTTGCCATACATTGTATAGTCTCTGCAAAGTGGTACCGATACCACATATCGGGGGAATGGAACTTGCTTTATATATTGTCTCTTGTCCTCACCAGAATGATGCCACACCTCTCCCCCAAATTTATTAATTTCCCTGAGTTTCATGGATAGGGGAGGCATTATGATAAATAAAACCAGCAGCCTCAATCAGGAGGTGGAATCCGTGCCCTTACCCATTTTTAACCATCCAGTAACACAAGGGAAGAAGAACTGGCATGTGTACCCTTACATAGCCTCATCCCTTGACACTGGAAAAATCCCCCTTTGGGTTCTTCATCATTTCTTCTGCCAGAACAAAAGCACAAGAGGGGAGAAAGAGGAAACGTGCCAGGAACTGCTACTTGCTGGAGTAAATTATGGCAGCCTCTAAGGCTAGAGGCGGCAGGGAGCCAAGCAGAAGAGGAGCACATACCAACCCTTGGCCTCAGTAGACAATCCAGTCCATACTTCTCCTAAGAGCATCTCCTGAAACACACAGATTTTTCGCTTAATTGAAGGCAGGCCCCACACAAATGCTTCTGAGATGATAGACTGGTTCCAGCACAACCTCTCTCCGACATGCTTGTAATAGCTGGTGCTAATATTTTAACTTGTGGCTTATCTTGGAGTTCAGCCTTTGAAGTCCTGTACTCTCAGTGATTTCTGGCAGGCACAGTGACACCTTTTCGTGAGAACACAGCTGTTTGATGCAGACTCTCTCCTCCCCAGCAGGCTATAACAGCGGGCAGGTAAATTCTTAAAAGGTCAAATCCCAGACCCAAGTTTAAGAACGGGCAGCTGCATCACATTTAAAGCATCACCTTCCCAGCAATGATGGGGCAGGACTGACCCGTGCTGATTACAGGGGCTCTCTTGGAGCACTGCTGGGTAGAGGAATGCTGCCTAGCGGGCAGCAGGGCAGAGGCTAAGGCCAACAAGACTGGCCAGCCACCCTGAATATACCTCTGTCCACATACAGACCAATTCTTCTCAAATTGCAAGTCAGCCTCAAGGAAACGCTTCTAGCCAACAGTAACGGATGGGCTGGTGAAACCTGACATCCATTCCAGCAGGATAAGTTCCTGAGACAAGGTTTGCAGGCCTATGAGACTGATGCTCAACAGAGCAGCAAATAACAGCCAGTGCTGACACAGTGCTTTGTCTCCTAGCACTTCCCAAACGCCGTTTCAGCCTGCCTAGACACCCTGAAGATAACAACATGTGCCTCCACCTCCCTCCCTGGATGCTTCCCCAAACAGACCATTTGCCGTTTTGTACCAGGAGATGCAAGGGGCAGAGACCTGCTCGATCTGCCCCACCACTCACAACCTGAGCAGTATGTGAATGCCAGCAGCCCGACCCAGCTGGGCCTTCCTCAGAAGCACATCTTGCTACAGACAAAAAAACCCCATCAAATCCTGCAGTATGTAGTTAATGTCGATATCTGCATCATTAAAGAACAAAAACCCAGAGAGGAGACTGAGCCCAGTAAGCAGTCCAGCTTCCCAGAGACAAAAGAAAATTTTCCTCCCGTTTCAAAACCGAAACTCACTTGGCACTGAGCAACCGATGCTGACACCCACTCTTATCTCCATCTTCCCAGCATCAAGCCCCTTGCTTCTCCAGCTGCTCCCGGCCAGAGCCATTTGCTGTGGGACCCAGCGGGTGTGTTCACTACCAAACCAACACCCAGCTGCGGAGGTGCCGGTCAGGGCTGTAGCCCCGTGCGTGGGTGCGGGTGGGTAAACTCACTTGGCACTGAGCAACCGATGCTGACACCCACTCTTATCTCCATCTTCCCAGCATCAAGCCCCTTGCTTCTCCAGCTGCTCCCGGCCAGAGCCATTTGCTGTGGGACCCAGCGGGTGTGTTCACTACCAAACCAACACCCAGCTGCGGAGGTGCCGGTCAGGGCTGTAGCCCCGTGCGTGGGTGCGGGTGGGTGTGCACCAGCCCAGGCAGCAGCCCAGCAGACCCCACCG